>NC_081439.1:8077940-8087040 GCF_949786415.1 Peromyscus eremicus | reverse complement strand
CTAAGGGAAAGTAATAGACCAAGCTATCTAACACAGATCTCTATCCTCTATTCACATAAATGTATGAGTGGGAGCATACTCCCCTCTCACATGTGAGCATGTGCACACATAAAAAGAAAATCATAAACAGCTGTATTGTATTCTCGCTCTTTTCACACGGTATTTCAAATTCTGTGGAGGGGCAATTGGTGATCCTCCCCTTTTCTTAATAGTAATATATCACAGAGAACACGGCGGCGGGGGGGGGGGGGGCGGGGGGGGGGCTGAAGCTGATTAGAGGTGAAGGTCCATCCTCAATGAGCTTCAAATCTACTAATTTCTTTCTTTCTTTTCCAAGACAGGGTTCCTCTGTGTAGCTCTGGCTCCCTAGAACTCACTCTGTAGCCCAGGCTGGCCTCAAACTCACAGAGATCCCCCTGCCCTCTGCCTCCCAAGTTCTGGGATTAAAGCGTGTGCCACGATGCCCAGAAAAATCTGCTAATTTCTAACTAGGTACTGACAGCCCCCAATCAGGCACTACCTGCCTTTGTTCATTATATGTTGCCACAACAGAATACCACTGTCTGGGGTAGTTTGTAAAAGAGAGAGAAGAGAGAGAGAGAGAGAGAGAGGAGAGAGAGGAGAGAGAAGAAAGAAAGTGATTTCTGACAATCCTGGAGGCTTGTGAGGGAAGTCCAGTATGAAAGGTGCTGGCCTCTGGCGACAGCCTTCCTGCCCTGCAGTTCCATGACAGAAAGCAGAAGGCAAAAGGGCCACGATAGAGAGAGAGACAGAGACAGAGACAGAGACAGAGAGAGCACTCAGCGGCTAAGAGTGAGGGTCGCTCTTCCAGAGGACTCGGGTTTAGTTGCCAGCACTCATATTTGTGGTTTACAACTGCCTGAGACTCCAGTTCCAGGGAATCTGATGACCTCTTCTTGCCTTCACCGGCCCACACAAAAGCACACCCACACAATTAACAATTAATAAAAATATGTTTAAAAATAATAATTGAAAACAAGGGCTGGAGAGATGGCTCAGAGGTTAAGAGCACTGACTGCTTTTCCAGAGGTCCTGAGTTCAAGTCCCAGTACCCACATGGTGGTTCACAACCATCTGTAATGAGATCTGGGCGCCCTCTTCTGGCCTGCAGGCATACATGCAGACAGAACACAGTATACATAATAAGTAAATAAATCTTTAAAAAAAATTGAAAACAATAAAAATCTTTTTAAAAAGAAGCGTGAACTCAACTTTTTTTTCCCTTTGAGACAGGGTTTCTCTGTGTTGTTTTGGTGCCTGTCCTGGAACTCACTCTGTAGCCCAGGCTGGCCTCGAACTCAGAGATCTACCTGGCTCTGCCTCCAAGTGCTGGGGATTAAAGGCATGTGGTACTGCTGCCTGGCTCAACTTTTTTTTTTTTTTAAGATTTATTTATTTATTATGTATAACCTGCATGTACACCTGCAGGCCAGAAGAGGCACCAGATCTCATTACAGATGGTTGTGAGCCACCATGTGGGTGCTGGGAATTGAACTCAGGACCTCTGGAAGAGCAGCCAGTGCTCTTAACCACTGGCCATCTCTCCAGCCCAGTAAACTCAACTTTTATAACAGGCTCTCCCATAGTAAACTAATCCGATTCCATGATAACATCCATCCATCCCTGAGGGCTGATGAGCTTCATGACTTGATTATGACCAATCTTCCAACGCTTCTACACTGGAGAACTTTTTCCATCATATGTACTTTGGGAGACACAGGGCACAACTCAGGTATCTGTCGGTAGCAGAACAGACAAACCACAGAGTATCCACGTAATGGGGTGCTATGACAGATGAGAAAATGAACAATGTACAGCTGTATGAACAATGTACAGCTGTATGCAGCAATATGGATGGAGCTCATAAATCCAACGCTGAGGAAAATGCAGCCAGCTCTCAACAGTGCAAGGATCCAAGATTCCATTTACGTAAAGAACAGGGTTCAGTCAGTAAAGTGCTTGCCACGCAACACGAACATGAGCTCCATAGGCACCAAACCCGTATCCAAAACATCAGAACAGCGGCATTTTTTTTCTCTAATCCAAGCGCTGAGAAGCAAGAGGTAGTCTAGCCCAATCTGAACACTCCAGACTTAGCAAGAGACTGTCTCCAAGTTAAGGTGGAGAGTCTTCTGGTTTGCTTCCTTGCTGTCGTGAATAAACATTACGACGGGAATCTATCTTTATCTTATAACTCTTAGGTCACACTCCATGAGGAAAGGAAACTGGGGGCAGGAGCTCAAGACAGGAACCTGGAGGCAGGAACTGAAGCAGAGGCCATGGAGGAACACTGCTCACTGGCTTGCTCCCTGTGGCTTGCTCAGCCTGCTTTCGTATACCACCTAGGACCACCTGCCCAGGGGTGACACCGCCCACAGTGGGCTGGACCACCCCCTCCCATCAATTATTAACCAAGAAAACGCCTGCCTACAAGCCAATCTAGTTGAGGTGGAGGTTTTTGTTTTGTTTTCTTTGAGACAGGGTTTCTCTGTGTAGCCCTACCTGTCCTGGAACTCACTCTGTAGAGCAGGCTGGCTTCAAACTCAGAGATTTGCCTGCTTCTGCCTCCTGAGTGCTGGGATTAATAGGGCATGTGCCACCACTGCCCAGCCAAGGTATTTTTTTTTAATTAAGAGTTCCTTGTGGGGGGCTGGAGAGATGGCTCAGTGGTTAAGGGCACTGGGCTGTTCTTCCTGAGTTCAATTCCCAGCAACCACATGGTGGCTCACAACCATCTGTAACGAGATCTGGCGCCCTCTTCTGGCCTGCAGGGACACATGCAGGCAGAGCAAAGTATACATAATAAATAAATAAATAAATAAATAAAAATTTTTTAAAGAGTTCCTTGTGATGACTTTACTTTGTATCAAGGTGACAAAAAATTAACCAGGATACTTGGTCTACATAGAAAGTTCCAGGTGTTACACTAGGTGTAGAGCTGCACTCCAGCATGCACACAGCCATGGGTTTGCTCCTTAACACCACTAACGCTATCTCTCTCTCTCTCTCTCTCTCTCTCTCTCTCTCTCTCTCTCTCTCCCCCTCAAAAAGTAAAAGGAAAGGAAAGAAAAGAAGGGAAAACTGATTTCTGCTCTTAGAAGTTGGGCTAATGGTCCCCTTAGTGGGTAGCAATGCAGATAGGAACAAAAGGGCCTAGAGATGTTGATGGTGGGTTTTCTAGTTTCCAAAGATGTTCAATTAAAAACTGTCATCAAAAAAAGTCATCAAACTGCAGACCTGTTCTTTGCACCCACTTTGATAAGCATCTTATATTTCCAGAAAGGTTCTTCCCTTGTGGCTTGCACACTGAGGGGCCAGCTGTTCCCCCATGTATCTGTCCCCTGTCCTGGCTGGCTACTGAAGTTCCACGCCTACCCAAGGCAAGAAACACACGAGAACCTATTTAAGAGGTCCCCTTCACCCACTCACAATGCTTGAGGTTAGGAGGCATCTGGCTCTACCCACAACATGGCTGTAGCCTTCTCTACAAAATCCTCTCCCCTCAGACTCCTTCTCAACATTCTTTTGTAATCAAAATTGTTGAGGGCATTCCAGAGTCTTCAAGGACGTCCTGGATAATGTCTGCCATGGTGGACCTGTCCACACTCACTGCCCAGTATGATGTCTCTTGCACTGCTATGTTAAGAACTGGGAAGGTCCCACGTAATGTCTTACTGTGTGGGACAAAATAACTCCCTCTGTGATAATGGCTGTACTAGTTAGTCTCGTTGTCATAACAAATACCTGACAAGAAACAAGTGAAGGGAGAGAAGGGTTCTTTGGCTCACAGTTTGAGAGTGCAGTTTATCATAGTGGGATGGGGGCCAGGGCGCCTGGGTGTAGACAGGAGCATGAGGCAGCTGCCACGTTGAAGACCTGCAAACCTAGGAACCCTCTTGTTTTTGCCTCCCCAGTCCCCAGTGGTGGGATTACAGGCTCATGTTACCTCGCCTGGCTTTCTTCTTTAATGTGGGTTCTGGGGATCGAACTCAGGTCCTATCCCATGTGTAGCAAGCGTTTTACTGACTGAGCTGTCTCCCTGGCCCTGTGTAGCTTTTCAATTAGGGCCAATTTCAAGGCTGGAGAGATGGCTCAGCAGTTAAGAGTACTTGCTGCTCTTGCAGAGGCCCAGGTTTGGTCCCCAGCACCACATGGTGGCTCACATCCATCCATGCCTACAGTTCCAGGGGATCTGACACACCTTCTGACTGCCGGGGGCACCAGGCACACAATACACTGCACATACATACATGCAAGCAAACACTTATACACATAAAACAAATCTTTTCTAAAAATTAAATTCCAGCCATTTAAAACAGGTTTTAACAGAATGTGCTTAAAGTCATACTCAAAAGACACGTAGTTGAAAGTTCTGGAGGGCTGGATGATCAATTTACAACAAGAAAACAGAATGCTTAGATTATTCCTGATGATGTCATTCAGAAATCAGCACACATATTCCTCCCATATATTTGAAAGGCTGTCATTTCTTTTGACCTACTTTAGGCCGGGGACAAGAAAAGACCAAATAAAATTAGGTTTCTGTCGTTTAAGAATTTTGACAAGGTCTGAAGCAACACTTAACTGTAAGCTCTGTACAATCAGTCTATGCTTGCATGCAGTATAGTCTCACAGAAGACGCCCAAGGATGTGGCAGCTACTTACTATTTATATATTCATGCCCATTGTTGAAAGTATATATCCCACATGCACTAGGCATTATTAAAAAAACACCACATGTCTGAGAGATTTGAAAAGCCCAGGATTAAAACAAAATATCTTTTAACTTTTTGTTTGTTTTGGTTTTTCGAGACAAGGTTTCTCTGTGTAGCTTTGCGCCTTTCCTGGATCTCGCTTTGTAGCCCAGGCTGGCCTCGAACTCACAGAGATCCGCCTGCCTCTGCCTCCTGAGTGCTGGGATTAAAGGCGTGTGCCACCACCACCCGATCTTTTAACTTTTTTAAAAAATGTATTTATTTATGGGACTGGAGAGATGGCTTAGCAGTTAAGAGTACTGGCTGCTCTTCCAGAGGATCTGGGTTTGATTCCCAGCACCCACATGGCAGGTCACAACTAACTATAATTCCAGTTCTAGAGAACCTAACACTCTCTTCTGGCCTCCTGGGTACCATGCACAAAAGTGGTGTAAAGATGTGATGTATACAGGCAAAACACCCATATTCTTAAAATAAGTAAAAATATATTTGTGCGTGGAGGTCACGTGACAAGTTTCAGGAGTTGATTCTCTCCCTCCACCATGTGAGTCCCAGGGATTGAACTCCACTTGGATTTAGTCATCAGACTTTGGCAGTATTTGTCTTTACCCACTGACCTATCCTACCAGTCCTTCGCCCAGGATATTTCTTTGCACAATTGAAATGGTCAGGGTTAGGGTTATGGGTGAGTTAGTAGAGTGCTTGCCTAGCATGCAAAAAGCTCTGGACTCGGTCCCTGGCACTAGACAAAACCCAGGTGTGGTGAACATGCCTATCGCTCTAGCACTGGGAGGTAGAGGCAGGAAGATCATACTTGGATAGGAGGCCAGTCTAAGACTACATCAGATTGTCTGAGAGAGAGAGAGAGAGAGAGAGAGAGAGAGAGAGAGAGAGAGAGAGAGAGAGAGAGAGAGAGAGAGAGAGAGAGAGAGTGTTCCAGGCCAGCCTGGTCTACAGAGTGAGTTCCAGGACACTTCCTCAAACAAGGCTCAACCTCTTACAGGTTTCTTTTTTTTTTGGTTTTTCGAGACAAGGTTTCTCTGTGTAGTTTTGGTGCCTTTCCTGGAACTCACTCTGTAGATCAGGCTGGCCTCGAACTCACAGAGATCCGCCTGCCTCTGCCTCCCAAGTACGGGAATTAAAGGCGTGCGCCAGCACCGCCCGGAGTCTTACAGGTTTCTTAACTCTCTGGAACAGCGCCCCCAGCAGGCGCCAAGTAGTCAAACACATGACAGGAGCCCGTGAGGGACATTTCGAATTAAGCCTTAGCTCTTGGAAGGTGGACACAGGAGGCTCAGGAGTTCAAGACCACTGTATCTCAAAATAACCAAAGCAAATAAATAAGCAATTCATGAAGAAGTAAAAAGAAAAGGAAGCAGGGCCCCGCAGAAAGATAGTGGACTGCTGTCTGAAAGATGCAGGTTTAATTTTAAAAGTTGAGATATAAAAAGAAAACTTCGCAACCACTGGAATATATCTCAGAAGCCCTCATTCCAAACCTCAGTCACACACACACACACACACACACACACACACACACACACACACACACAGACACAGACAGACACTCACACACACACACACAGACTCACACACAGACAGACACACACAGACACACAGACACACACACAGACAGACACACACACAGACACATACACACACATAGACACACACACAAACAGACACACACAGACACACACACAGACAGACTCACAGACAGACTCACACACAGACACACACACACACAGACAGACTCACAGACAGACACACACACATAGAACGACACACACGGACACACAGACACACACACACACATAGACAGACACACACACAGACACACACAGACACACACACAGACAGACACACATACACAGACAGACACACACACACAGACAGACTCACACACAGACAGACACACTCATACATAGACTGACACACACAGACACACACACAGACACACATACACAGGTACACACACACACAGACACACAGACTCACACACTCACAGACACACATACACAGGTACACACACACACAGACACACAGACTCACACACTCACAGACACACACTGACAGACACACACACAGACACACAGACTCACACACAGACATACACACAGACAGGCACACACACACAGACATACACACAGACACACACACAGACACACAGACTCACACAGACACACACACACAGACACACACACAGACATACACACAGACACACACACAGACATACACACAGACAGACACACACAGGCACACACGGACACACACAGACACACACACACACACACAGACACACAGACACACACACAGACACACACACAGACAGACACACACAGGCACACACAGACACACAGACACACACACACAGACACACACACACACACAGACAGACCCACAGACAGACACACACACATAGAACGACACACACGGACACACAGACACACACACACAGACACACACAGACAGACAGACAGACTCACACACAGACAGATTCACACACAGACACACACACAGACTCACACACAGAAAGACACACAGACTCACACACAGATTCACACACAGACACACACACACACACATAGACAGACACACACAGGCACACACAGACACACACAGAGACACACAGGCACACACACACAGACACACACACAGACACACACACACAGACACACACACACAGACAGACTCACACACAGACTCACACACAGATTCACACACACACACACACATAGACAGACACACACAGGCACACACAGACACACACACACATAGACACACACAGGCACACACAGACACACACAGACACACACACAGAGACACACAGGCACACACACACACAGACACACACACACACAGACAGACTCACACACAGACTCACACACAGATTCACACACACACACACACACACACATAGACAGACACACACAGGCACACACAGACACACACACACATAGACACACACAGGCACACACAGACACACACAGACACACACACAGAGACACACAGGCACACACACACACAGGCACACACACACAGACACAGACACACACACACACACAGACACACACACAGACAGACACACACAGACACACAGACACACATACATAGATACACACAGAGAGAGACACACACACAGACACACAAACAGACACACACACATATAGACACACACACAGACACACACACACATAGACAGATACACACAGACACACACAGACACACACTCAGACAGACACACACACATAGACAGACACACACAAAGACAGACAGACACAGACACACACACACAGTCAGACACACACACACAGACACACACACACAGACACACACACAGACTCACACACACACATAGACAGACACACACACACAGACACACACACAGACACACAGACACAGACAGACACACACACACAGACAGACTCACACACAGATAGACACACACTCACACATAGACTGACACACAGACACACACACAGACACACACACACACAGACACACATACACAGGTACACACACAGACACACACACACACAGACAGGCACACACACAGACACACACACACAGACACACACACAGACACACACACACATAGACAGACACACACAGACACACACGCAGACAGACACACACATAGATGGACACACTCAAAGACAGACAGACACAGACACACACACACACACACACACACACACAGACACACACACAGACATACACACAGACTCACACACACATAGACAGACAGACACACACACACAGACACACAGACACAGACAGACACACACACGCAGACAGACTCACACACAGATAGACACACACTCACACATAGACTGACACACACAGACACACACACAGACACACACACACAGACACACACACAGACTCACACAGACACACACACACAGACAGGCACACACACAGACACACACACACAGACTCACACACAGACACACACACACATAGACAGACACACACGCAGACAGACACACACACATAGATGGACACACTCAAAGACAGACAGACACAGACACACACACAGTCAGACACAAACACAGACACACACACTCACACACAGACAGACACACATACACAGACAGACACACACACAGACAGACACACACAGACAGACACACACTCACACATAGACTGACACACACACACATAGAAAGACACACACAGACACACACACAGACAGACACACATACACAGACAGACACACACACACAGACAGACTCACACACAGACAGACACACACTCACACATAGACTGACACACACAGACACACACACAGACACACATACACAGGTACACACACAGACACACACACATAGACACACAGACACACACAGACACACACACAC
>NC_081439.1:7982940-8072940 GCF_949786415.1 Peromyscus eremicus | reverse complement strand
ACACTCAGACACACACACACACAGACTCACACACAGGCACACACACACAGACACACAGACACACACAGGCACACACACACAGACAGGCACACAGACACAGACACACACACACACACAGACAGGCATACACACACAGGCACACACACAGACACACACTGACAGACACACACAGACACACACTGACAGACACACACACACACACACACACACACACACACACACTACAGATTTAACTTGACCACCACTGAATGAAAGGCTAAGTCAAAGGCCCAGCAAGGTGGAAAGTGAGGCTGTAATGATGTGGCACTCCGGCGGCCTTGGCGGGTTGGGCCAAGGTGCCCCGTGGGTGAGGGAGACACGCCATGCAGACACAGTGGCGGGCTGCGGCGCGGAGTGGTGGGAAGTCACTCACACCATGCAGATGCATGTCCACATGGAAAGTTTATTTGGAGGGGGTGGAGGGAAGGAGAAAAGAGGAGAGGTGCACACCTTGTGAGAATAGAGAGAAAAAGAGAGGGATGGGGAGGAGGAGGTTTTTTTCTTAAAGTGGGTTTTACATCAGGATGCAGGGCAGGTCCCCAAGGGGTGGGCCAGAATGTCAGCAGAGGCTGGTTATGTAGACTTTAAAAAAAAAATTTACTTAGTCATGTACACCGGCAGGCCAGAAGAGGGCGCCAGATTTCTTTATAGATGGCTGTGAGCCACCATGTGGTTGCTGGGAATTGAACTCAGGACCTCTGGATGAGCAGCCACTGCTCTTAACCACTGAGCCATCTCTCTAGCCTAGCTATGTAGGCTTAAACTATAACTTTTCCTCATTGTTTATTTTTTTTATTTCCCCTATTTGCCCCTGTACAGGGAGATGCCTGTCCAAATGGAAATATCTCTCTCTCTCTCTCTCTCTCTCTCTCTCTCTCTCTCTCTCTCTCTCTCTCTCTCTCTCTGTCTCTCTGTCTGTCTATGTCTCTCTGTCTCTCTCTGTCTCTCTCTCTCTCTCAGCCTTTGCTACCCTGGATCTTGCTCTGTAGGCTGGCCTTGAACTCAGAGATCTGCTTGCCTCTGCTTTATGAGTGCTGGGATTAAAGGCATGTGTCACCGGCTGGAAATTTCTCTTTAAAAGAGTTTTAAAATGCCACTTGAAAATCTGATCCTTTATACACACACACACACACACACACACACACACACACTGCCACCCACCCATCTACTATGAGAAACTCCTTTTCTCAATCAAACATGAGCCCTGGATGAGTAGGGCAAAGAGCAGTCATAATGCCTATTTACTCTGAGAGCACACAGAACTCAGCTATTTTAGAAAGAGCTTGTTCTAGAGCTAAAAGCACTGACTTAGGAATATTCACCATTCCAGTTGAGGTTAGCATAAGTCCAAGGCTTCCTCAATTCACTTTCCCATCTTCACAAAGGCACCCCTATTTCCTGCAGACTGCAGCCTTCTAGGCCACTGCTGGGATCCCTGTTTTGAATGAATTAGGGTTGCTTAGGGAGGGAATTTCTGGGGCTTTTTCCTGCAGATTTCCCGGTCAAACAGAATGTCAAGATCCTCTAGGAATCAAAGATTTTGGTTTACACCAATCCATGCCCTTCACTCCCCACCTTCAAAACAAAAACACCTAGGAAGTGGAATTATTTAGAATGTGCCAGAACTAGAGGGAAGATGTTCTCAATTTCTCCCTGCCTTGCCTGTAGAAAAGGTGCCACAGAAGCCAGAAGATATGCATGTGTAGATTCAGCCTGTCTCCTGGGTGCCAGGGCTCCTGGGGCCACCTAAGCTCACCTTCCTGGGGAGTACTCTAGGGGTTCGGTGGTTAAGAACACTTGTGGCTCTTGCAGAGGGCCCAGGTTCAGTTCCTAGCACGTACATGGTGATTCGCAACCATTCCAAATTCCAGTTCCAGGGCATCCAATATCCTCAGCAGGAACTCAGCAGGCACCAGACACACATGTGCTGTCCATACATATGTGCAGGCAAAACACTTACACACATAAAATTTTAAAAAGTGCCAGGCATAGTGATGCACGCCTTTAATCCCAGCACTCGGAGGCAGAGGCAGGCGGATCTCTGTGAGTTCAAGGCCAGCCTGGGCTACAGAGTGAGTTCCAGGACAGTCAGAGCTACACAGAGAAACCTTGTCTCAAACAACAACAACAGCAACAACAAAACCAGCAAAAAGGTTAAATTGTATTTATATTTACATGACTGTTCTGCCTGACATACTTATGTACAGCCTCAGAGGCTAGAAGAAGGCATCAGATCCTTTAGAATTGCACTTACAGGTGCTTGTGGGAATCAAACTGGAAGAACAATCAGCAATCTTAAGCACTGAGCCATCTCTCCAGGCCCTGGCGTTTCCACTTTTACAGGAAACAGGGGAGCGATGATCTGGAAGAGGAGAACCACCTTTTGATTCTCCAGAGGGCAGGAGAAGAAGGTCATTTCCAAACCGAAGCTGGGACAAGTGCTCCGGACCAGTAAGAGGCTATTTCAATCCGTGGGACCTGCGCCACGGTCACTGGGCCAACTGGGGTAGAGTGGGAACACTTGAGAAGATGTGCCTTGTACCATTTTCTTTTTCTCCGGAGTTTGACTATCTAGGAGACGACTCATCTAAATTCCCTCCTCTGTAGACCACAGGCTTTAGTTCTAGGCTCTAGTTCCCTCAGTGTCAACAAAACCAGAACAACTTGATTAGTGGAGAATGTGGAAGCCTGTACCTAAGTGGCTGCATCCGTGGGGCTGGAGAGATGATTCAGTGGTTATGAGCACTAGCTCTTCTTCCCAGAACCCGGGTGCAATTCCCAGAACCCACAGGGTGGCTCCCAGCTGTCTGTAACTCCAGTTCCAGAGGGTCTGATGCCCTCTTCTGGTCTCTGTAGGGATACATGTGAAACACAGACAACACACATAGGCAGATATTTTTTAGAGAGAGAAAGATGATGATAGATAGATAGATAGATAGATAGATAGATAGATAGATAGATAGATAGATATGACTTAGAGCTTGCCAGTGTGCTAGGTTGCTATGCTGAAGAAAAAAATGTTTGGTTTGGGATTTTTGGGGATTTTTGAGACAGGGTTTCTCTGTGTAGTTTTGGTGCCTATCTTGGATCTCGCTCTGTAGATCAGGCTGGCCTTGAACTCACAGAGATCTGCCTGGCTCTGCCTCCTGAGTACTGGGATTAAAAGCATGCACCACCACCTCCCGGTTTTTTTGTTTGTTTGGTTTGGTTTGGTTTGGTTTGGTTTGGTTTGGTTTGGTTTGGTTTGGTTTTTTGACACAAACCAATGCCTAGGGCTCATATATTTCTGGCTTTTGGCCAAGACTCTTCCAGCCAGGGCAGAACTGCTGACAGAGCCAAGGACCTTTCTGGCCTCAGCGGAACTGCTTGTCAAAGAAGCAGATCTGCTTGCTTTGGCGATCTCTGCCCAAGTGCAGAAATAACGGCAGCTGTGAGTGAAAGAGAAAGCCAGTGCACCGTGGAAGTAATATCTAATCAACCCAACAGGTTTCTGGGAATTTTAGCCTTTTCACTCTAACCTTACATCACCAAGAACCCCCAAACAACCTTAGGGATGTCTCCAAAGCTGTTCAGGTCCTCAAACAGTGGAGCTAGCTCACCTCACCAGTCCATACGGCAGAAGAACTAACTCATCCAGTGGAGATGTCCAACGTGACATTCCCAGGCTACAGCCCAATTGGATCTCTGAATCCAGAAACCAAACAAATGAGTATTCTCCAAACCTGGACCTAGATTGGAGTCTCTTGGCTCAAAACCAAACCAACAAAACAATAAAAAACAATCCAACCAAACAACAAAGCATTAAGACCCTTCTCTCAAGCGGGCGATGGTGGCGCACGCCTTTGATCCCAGCACTTGGGAGACAGAGGCAAGAAGATCTGTGAGTTTGAGGCCAGCCTGGTCTACAGAGAGAGTTCCGGTATAGTCAGGGCTACACAGAGAAACCCTGTCGCGAAAAACCAAACAAAACAAACAACCCAACAGAAAACCCCCAAAGACCCGTTTCTTCCATCAACATGAAGCACTGCTAGGCAGCCCAAGCTTCAGTGGGAAGGAAGGGAAAATGCCTCTGGTTGTGTGTTAAATGTTTCCAGGCAGTTACTGGGATGTCCCTGGAGTCCAGATGATCACCTCTCAGTCCCCTCTGCCTGCCTCAGCCATCACCGGTTCCCTAGTGAGAACATGGAAGATCGTATAGCTCAGGATAGGGGTTCTTGCTTGCCTGTACTGCCCAAACTGGGAAGGCCCGCACCGCTCTTGGCTCTAGAAGACCCAGGAGACAAAAGTTGGTAGCAGTGGGCCTATGCTGGGGCCTGAAGAAGACAGTTCACCTCAGCTCTCTACCTCAGAGAGTGGCGGAGGGGAAGAGCTTTTAGGGGAGGCAAATGGAAGTCCAGAGCCACAGGGCAGAAGTTCGCGCTCCCAGCAGGCAGTCCATGCTCTGGCTTAGGCCTCCCTCATCCAGAGGTCTGTTGTTCCTCTTTACTGGCAGGCCATCACAGTGGTCTTGGTTCTCCTGCAGCTAGGTAACTTGTGCCTGAGGAAGGGCTTCTTTTCAGTATAAAGGACTAGGGAGTGGGGACAGCAGAGGGCAGTTTGAAATGACCCTTGTTAAGCCCTGTTATCAGCAGCCAATGAGACTAGATCCTGTGGCTGCCTAATGCGGATGACGGATGACGGTACTGAATCTTGTATGTGCTATGTTCTCTCCTATACATTAATGCTTATGGTGCTATCTTATTGTACTGTGCTTTTTTTTTTTTTAAAGGCAGGGTCTTACTTAGACCAGGCTGTTCTCGAACTTGAGGATGACCCTGAATATCTGTTTCCATCTTCTGAATGCTAGGGTTGAGACATACAGCACCACACCTGGTTTCTTTGGTGCTAGGAATTGATCCCAGGCTTTCTTGCATGCTGTCCAAACACTCTGTCAGCCGGGCCACCTTCCTAGCCCCTCGGCCTTCTGCTTGGGATGATGTGAGACGACGCCACATCTACATGAAATGAAGTGAGTGACCTAGGCCTCCCGATGTGGTATTAGGCTATTACACAGGCTTACTTGAACACAAGCGCTGAGGTGCGGGGACAGTAGGTCTCATAACCAAAATAGCTTCTAAGCAGCTAATGGGTGGGGAAAACATTTAACATGGATATGTTGGACAAAAGGATCATTCACATCCTAGGCAGAATGGAGCAGGGCAGTTGCATTTATATCAGGAAAAGAGGCCAAGGATTGCTCTTCCGTCTTTTCCTTCGTTTAAACACCCCCAGTTCTTTATTTGTCCTTTCGGTTTTTAAAATTAGCATTGGCAGGAACGGGACTTCATTGCGGCACTTTCGTAATCCTCTGTTCTTGTCCCCCATCCCCACCTCCTCCTGCTGGTCCCCCCCCTGCCCCCACGTAGCACCCTTCTTCTCTTGTGTCCTATTATCCCCTTTTTCCCCTCTACCCCTCCCTTAAGACCTTGTCTTCCCCTCTCATAGTCCCTTTCTAGTTTTATGACTTACATACGCATGCACACACACATGCACACATGCACACACTTAAATCTAGGTTCCATGTATGGGTGAAAACATGCTATTTGTCTTTCTGAGTTTGGTTTATTTGACCTTGCATAATGATCCCCAGGTCCATTCATTTTCCTACAGATGTCATGACTTCCTTTTCTTTATGGCTTAATACAATTCCATTGCTCATATGGACCGTATGTTCTTTATTCATCTGTTGTTGGGCATGGAGGTTCCTCCCATTCCTCAGCCACATGGATGCCCTAACCCTTTTTTTAAATGGTCATAGTGCATTAGAATGATTCAACCCAGCAGCCACTGTTGGTTCCCTATCCACATCCATTCTGGAATCACCTTCTTTGGCAAGGTGCCGCCCACTCCTCCCGCCCAGCCCATCCTAACTCCCAGACAAGTAGGACGATTCCATGACTCCTGTCTGCTAATTTAACTATGGGTGTGTGCTCCAAAGTGGGCTGGTGAAATCTGAGGGGCTGTGTGCCATGCGGAATTTTGGAGGCATTTTGCTCACTTGTAGGATGGGAAAGAAGACAGGAAACATTCCTGTTGTTTTCTCCCCATCCTCTCAATGCCATTTTATGAGGGTAACTGTAGCTGCTGCCATTTTGTGATCACGAGGCACTAATGTGAAGCCCAAAGCAACCGTCCTGGGTAATGTTGACTTAGTCAAGTCTGAGCCCCCCTACCTCCTGATATATGTATTACTAAAGGCTAGCATAAACTTCATTTGTGTGTGTGTGTGTGTGTGTGTGTGTGTGTGTGTGTGTGTGCCAGCGTGAACATGTGGAGGTCAGAGGACAACTTGCAAGAGTGGTTTTTCTCATTCCACTATGTGAGTTCCAGGGTTCAAACTCAGGCTATCAAGCTTGAGTGGCAAGCAGTCTTATCCCCGGAGCCTTCTTGCCAACCCCCATATAAATGCCATGTATTTAAAGCTAATTTTAATGACATATCATCTGCTTGGAGCTGAAAGCAGACATTTGCTTAACTAGAGCAGTACACATTTTTAATCACCTCCCTAATGCCCATCTCACCCCTTCACAGTCTTGGCGGGAGACAGAAGCTTCCCTGCTTTTCCCTGGGCCTGAGATGTGCAGTAGTAACCCTCCAACGGGACCACGACGACATCTCTTTCCTAAGCCTCATTCCTTATGTGGCTTGCTCATGTAACACTGTCACCTTTGCAGACCTCTTCATTTGGGAGAGGCCTGTGACAGGGAGGGCTATGACCAATGAGAAGAAAGAAAAGTTGCTGTAGGCATCATTCAGGAAAACTTCCCACTGGGGTCCCCCTCAGTTGGCTCGTCTCCGGCCTTTTCCATCCTTTTGGAACACACAGATAATACTCAGAAGTAAAGCAGCCACATACGAGCTCAAAGACCTTGCCGAGCATGGTGGCGCACGCCTTTAATCCCAGCACCCAAGAGGCAGAGGTGGGGGAATCTCTGTGAGTTCGAGTCCAGCCTGGTCTACAAAGAGAGTTCCAGGATAGCCAGGGCTACACACAGAGAAACCCTGTCTCAAAAAAAAAAGCTCAAAGACCAAAGCTGAACATGACCTCACAACAGCTGGGAGATCCTGAGTGCCCAGGACATCAAAGAGATGATGTGTAGCTCCTGGACTGCCTTCCTATGAACCTATAAGAAAAATCATATAAGGAAAATAAACCCCCATGGGCTGGGAAAATGTCTTAGTGGATAAGAGCAGTTTCTGTGCAAACATGAAAACCTGAGTTCAAATTCCCAGCACCCACATAAATAGCTGGGCATGGCTGTACATGCCTGATACCCTGCTATGGTGGAAGGTAGAGAGAGGAGGGTTGCTAGGTATGTTAACAGCTAGCCTAGCTCCAGACTCAGTGAGACAGCCTGTCTCCAAAGGAACAAGGTAGAGAGTGACAGAGGAGGACATCAGGTGTCCTCTGGTCTCCATGAGTGCATACTGTCATGGCTACCCACACACATATGTACATACACAACAGACACATAACACATGTGCATGTAACCTAAACAAAAACAAAACAAAAAACCCTAGTCAGGCATGGTGGCACATGTCTGAAATCCCAGCACTTAGAAGGTAGAGACAGGAAGATGGCAAGTCCAAAGCCAGCCTGGGCTACATAACAAGTTCTAGGCTAGTCTAAAACAAACTTCTGTTCAAATGTGTATGCTGCGCAGCTAATAACTGATAGGGTGGACATTGAGCTTAACCTTTCCAAAAACTGGAATTTGGGCTTGGTAAGATGGCTCAGTGGGCAAATGGCTGCCATGCCAACGTGAGGACCTAAGTTTAATCCCCGGAGCCCATGGCAGGCCTGGCGCATGTCTGTAATCACAGTTCCCTGACTGACTGTGAGATGGGAGGGGAACAAGAGAACCCTGGAAGCCCATGCAGGACAGGAGGCAGAGGAACAACAACAGATTGAGCCTCTGATAGGGTGGAAGGCAAAGACTGGGACCAACACACACACATACACACGCTGTGAAATCTTTCATGTGCAGAACGATTCTGACACTCCTATATATGACTGAGAAATACAGTAGACAATCCCTAGCCACTTCCTCCTGGCCTCGGCTCAGCTCTCTTTCCTTGGAGCAGACCACTTGTCCTGACATGTCAGGGAATATTTTCCAAGTTTCCTGTCATTCCTTTTTTTTTTTTTTTTTTTTTTTTTTCAGAGCTGAGGACCGAACCCAGGGCCTTCTACCACTGAGCTAAATCCCCAACCCCATAATGTTTTTTTTTGTTTGTTTTGTTTTGTTGTTTTGTTTTGTCTTGTTTTTCAAGACAGGGTTTCTCTGTGTAGCTTTGGAGCCTGTCCTGGAGTTCTCTCTGTAGACCAGGCTGGCCTCGAACTCACCGAGATCTGCCTGGCTCTGCCTCCCTAGTGCTGAGATTAAAGGTGTGCGCCACCGCCGCCCGGCCCTGTCATTCCTTTTATTTATTTATTTATTCATTTATTTATTTTGAGACAGGATTGTTCTACATAGCCCAGGCTGTCACTGTGTAGGCCTGACTAGCCTTGAACTCACAGAGATCCTCCTGCCTCTGCCTCCCAAATGCTGGGATTAAAGGTGTGCACTCAGCCCTGTCATTCCTTTTAAAAATGAAAATTGCAGATTTTAAAAATGAAAAAAAATTGTTTGTTTGTTTTTTTCAGATAGGGTCTTGCTGAGTAGCTCAGGCTGGCCTCAAACTCAAGAGCTTGATTCTATCTTGCAAGTGCTGGGATTACAGGTATGCGCCACTACACCTGGCTTTATTATTTATCTCGTTTTGATATTTTTAAATGTTTATTTTTATTTGTGTGTATATGGTGTGTGTGTGTGTCTGTCTGTCTGTCTGTCTGTCTGTCTGTCTGTCGCGCATGCGTACACCCAAGCTGGCGTGCATGCTCACTCACAGGCCTGCTTTCCCCAGATGGCCAGAAGAGGGCACCAAATCCCTCTGAGCTGAAGCTACAAGGTGGTTGTGAGCTGGACATAGCTACTGGTCCTGGGCAAGAGCAGTACACTCTTACCTGCTGAACCATCTCTCCAGCCCCTATTTTATTTCATTTTTACTTATTTTATAGACATGCTGTCAACATGTGGTACTGGCTATCCTCGAACTCACTATGTAGCAGGCTGTCCTCAAACTTGCAATGATCCCACTGCCTCTGGCTTCTCAGTGCTAGAATTACTGGCATGGAATGACCACCATGCCTGTATGCTTTTAATAAAAAGAAAATAATAATACTAGGTCCACCACACTTCATTATGCTGATAGGAAATGGATTTTTCTTTCTTTTCCCTCCTCCTCCTCCTCCTCCTCTTCCTTCTCTCTCTCTCTGTCTCTCTCTCTGTCTCTCTGTCTCTGTCTCTGTCTCTCTGTCTGTCTCTGTCTCTCTGTCTGTCTCTGTCTCTGTCTCTGTCTCTCTCTCTAGCAAAACCCCAGAGGGTCGAATAGATTGGGAGAGCAAACAGCAACGGAGCTTTGGGGAAAGCTGCAAAGCACGATCAAATAGACCACAGAGGCTGAATCCTATTTTTGAAAGTGGTCGGGGAACCAAGAAACAAAGCTGATATCTTTTGTTAAGTCCCAGAAAGACTCAGGATTTGGGGGCAACCCTAACTTAGGAAACTGGGGTGTTAGGTGACACTGGAAAATAAGAAGCCATATTGTAAACAGTTGGGCAGTCTGGATCTACTTTGGAGACAGGAGCCGTGAGTTGTTTGAATAAAAGGCTGCCCGGGATAGAACCCAGGACCTCAATTGCACATAGCAGACAAGTGCTCTTGCTGCTGAAGAGAAGGCATTTAATGTATTGACTAATACTAAATTAATGAGTTGACTAGGTATGAAGTTGTTAGGTAGGTAGCTGAAAGTATACGAAGAGAATTCTGAGAAGGTAACATGGAGGCAGTAACCACAGGAGGCTGCGATCATCCTCAAGGCTGGGGAACAAAGGAAAGAGGGTGGGATTATTAAAAACTGGAAGGTCAGAGAAGGATCCCAAAGGACTGGAACACAAGCTCTCCCCCCGGCTGGGTACTGCTGCATGCACAAGTACGGGTGTCCCTGGGCCGGGGATGTGATAAGGCAGGGTCAAGAACTGTAAAACTGCCTCGCACTGTCGCTGCAGGGAGGCGCAGCTGCCGGAGCGTTCAACGTGGCTGGGCTGCGGCAGGCTGGAGTGGAAAGCTGGTCCCTCTAGCCTTTGCTTGCCCGCCGGCCTCCCTCTACTGCCCTCTGCGGGTGAAGTCTAGCAAGTAACAGCAGCAAAACCAATGCGGCTGGCTGACTCCGCCCAGCCAGCACAAAGCCAGAGAAGGGTGGATTAGAGCCAGAGGACAATACGGTAATCATTGACAGAGTGGGTTTCAGGAGCCGCGGACATCCAGATTTCCAACCTCAGCGACACAACGGCTCCCCCGACTCCTGCCGAAGGCTGAACAGTGTTCTCGAAGGGGACGGCTGTGTGGAAAGGGTGTTGTCTTTTGACTGGGGAATATTAACCATTGCTGAGCGAGGGATTCTGCATCAAGAATAAGGAGTAAGTGAGGGTGAAATAACCCTCAGCCCTCTTCTTCAAATGACCTTCAATGAAAGATACCACCAGCTTTCCAGTCGGCATCCCAGAAAGCTGCATCTCTGAGGCGCTGACAGCCCTAGACAGAAATCTATCATAACACCAGTACAGTGGTCTACATAGGTTTCAGTAAACGCCACACTCAATAGCCCCCATAAGACTCTTCCAATCACGTTCTTAGGTTATAATCTTATAGCCCAGGACTCCTAGATATCTCAGGAAACTCACTAAATCAAGACAGTGCACAAAACATGGAGGATAAAAGAATTTGGTAGAAACAGACTACATTGAGAGATGTAGCAACTTCAATAGTTAATATTTTCTGACATCGCAACCACATAAAAACATCTAAAGAATAGGAAAAAGTCCTCTGGCCGGGGGTGGGGGAGTGGGGGGTGAGGGTGGGGGCGCGGGCTGGCTAGAAGAAATGAAAAACTCAATGGGAAGATTGAAAGCTAAAGGTGAGTGAATCTCTCAAAATATGGAGAAGAGCCTGGCCATAGTGGCACAAGCCTTTAATTTCAACTCTCAGGTGGATCTTTGTTCCAGACCAGCCAGAGAGCTCCATAATGTGACATGTCTCAAAAAAAAAAAAAAATCCAGAAGGCCTGGAGATGTAGTTCAGTTAGCAGAGTACTTGCCTTAAGATCCATGCTGGATGCTGGGGCGGTGGTGGCGCACGCCTTTAATCCCAGCACTCGGGAGGCAGAGCCAGGCAGATTTCTGTGAGTTCGAGGCCAGCCTGGTCTACAAAGAGAGTTCCAGGAAAGGCACAAAACTACACAGAGAAACCCTGTCTTGAAAAAACAAAAACAAAAACAAAAAAAATCCATGCTGGATTGATGGCTCGCTCAGTGGTTAAGAGTGCTTCCCAGCACCCGCAGCCAGGGGCTCCCAGCTATCTGTAACTCCCGTTCTAGGGGATCTGATGCCCTCTTCTGGACTCCGTGGACACTGCACGCATATGCACGCCCCTCCCCCACCACATATATGCACATCATTAAAAAGAAAATAAATCTTTAAAAAATGCCAAGAAAAATTAATTCCAACCTAGACTTATGAACCTGTGAAACAACCCATTAACGGGTGGGAAGAGGGAGGACGGGGAGGGGGGGAATCTGTGGTTGGTATGTAAAATGAATAGAAAATTTCTTAATAATAATTAAAAAATCCATTAAAGAGACTAATGACATCTTAGTTAAACAGTCTCAAAAAATTTACCTCCCATGCACCCAGTTCTCAAGAGTTGGCAGAGCTGCTCCAGCATGGAAGGAAAATACATGAGAAGAGAAGACAGGAGTTGGAACGTAAGAGGGAGGGTGACAGGCGGGTGCCCACAGTGACACTGGAGATTCCAGGCCCACCAGGGAACAGCCACTGCAGACAGCTTCCGGGAACAATGGACTCCTGGAAAGCTGGGCGCATGTGAATAACTGGAGGGCACATAAGGGCTGGGATGTAGCTGGGGGTGAAGATAGGCTTACTATGCATGAAGTCCTGGGTTCCAGTCTCAGCGTGGAAGAAAGGAAGGAAGGAAGCGAGGAAGGAAGGAAAAGGAGGAGAGAGAAAGGGAGGGAAAGAGAGAACTGGATGGCAATAGAAGGTCGGGAGCTGGGCTAATTACTAGTATATACGAAACTACACAAATGAAGAAAATGGGCAGCTATTGATCTCAGGACAAACAAAAGGCTGACCAAGCCAGCAGCTAATCGGGAGGAGGGTACTGCACAGCTTCGCAGTGAAGCACATTTGTAGAATCACAAGGATGGAAAGGTTGGATGTTGGTCTAGTCAAAATGATGACACAACACTGTTGGAGGCCCTGGTGACTGAAAGTGGGGCTGTCTCTATTGAAACACCATATTCCTTTCCTGCATTTAGGTATCACTGCACACGTCAGGACTCCACAACGCATGTACGAGCCAAGGACCAGAAGAATCCGTTAAAAGAGAAGCAGTGGTTGCCTACAGGAGAGGAAAAGAGGAGATGGGAACAGAAGACCGTGAAGAATTTCCGTGAAAAAGAAAGAAACAACATCCTAAAACCTAAATTTGAAACACAAGAAAGCAAAATTGAAAAAAGTTTTTTAAAAGAAAAAGAGCCAATTATTAACTCCAAGGAAAATAAGAGTTATTGAAGAAAGGAAAGAATGCTGAATGTGTTCAGCTGTGAATTCTAGTTACAAAAAGTGCTGGCTCTGTTCTCTTTGGGCCTTCCAGCTTCGTGGAGTCTGCCAGCAGACTCCCGTGGCCTCTGCCTTCTAGGCCTCCAAGCCCCCTCCACCCCCCACCCCACCCCCCCACCCCCCCACCCCCACCCCCGCCATTCTTAGCAGGATAACAAAGGTGTGGAGGGTGAGAGGAGAAGCTGGCGAATCTCGGTTTTCGGCTCTGTTCCGAGCATGGGCATTAAGTATGGCCCCATGCCTCGGCCAGCACCTACAGCCGCTGTCAGGTAACATCTCTACAGCTCTCTGTCTCCAGGTTCTCCGGGGCCTAGTCACGGCAAGGGAGTCCCCAAAGTTTCACCAGCCAGGTCGCTAGTGGTTTCCTAGGCCTTGCTCACATGTAATGAATAGTCCCTTATTTGATTCTTCTCAAATTACCAATCTGGAGTGTGCTGTGTGTTTGGGGCCAGGATCATGACTGACACACACAACTGTGACGGAACTAAAAAGTCACATGTGTAAGGTGATATCTGAAGACCGCACACAGGAGGCAGCAAGGTCAGCTTCCATCAGAAATAGATTGACTTGAAAGGGGAAAAAATGTAAGAAATCTGACTATAGAAATACGAAAGAAGGGGGGCTGGAGAGATGGCTCAGCGGTTAAGAGCACTGACTGCTCTTCCAGAGGACCCAGGTTCAACTCCCAGCACCCACATGACAACTCACAACTGTCTGTAACTCCAGTTTCTGGGGACCCAAAACTTCCCATGGCAAAACACCAATGCACATAAAGGGAAAAAAAGAAAGAAAGAAATATGAAAGCCAGTTCCAGAAGAAATAGCACAAGGAGTTGTGGCAGCGAGGCTCTCTCTTGTTGATTATGTGAATTTCTGAGGACTAACTCTAGCCTCTGCTCCGAGGATTGGGCTTCAAGACTCAGCAGGAACTTTGCAAATCAGTTCAGCTGATCCCAGCACTCGGGAGGCAGAGGCAAGTGGATCTCTGTGAGTTCCAGGCCAGCCTGCTCTACGTAGAGCATTCCATGATAGACAGAGCTATGTAGTGTAGTGAGACCCTGTTTCAAAGCGGGGGAGGAATCTATTAAATGAGAATCATTTCTTTTTCTCTTTCTTCCTCCTTTTTTTAGACAGGGTCCTGTGTAAACCAGATTGACCTTGAACCTTAAATTCCTGGTCTTCCTGCATCCGCCTCCTGAATGCTGGGATCACAAGCATGCTCCACCATGCCAGGTTTACATGCTGGAGGTGGAACCCAGGGCTCTGTGAATTCTCAGCAAGTGCTCCAACTACTGAGCTCCAGCCCCAGATCCAGTCAATCTTTTCTGTTAATCAGAAGAGGGGAAAAGAGAAAAACAACAATGTGTGTGTGTGTGTGTGTGTGTGTGTGTGTGTGTGTGTGTGTTCCTATTGTGTGTTAGGCTCAAAGGAGCTTGACACTGACTATTCTAATAGAATGGTGGCTGCAGACAGTGCAGACAAATAAATATCTCCAGCAAATGAGGTTAAAGGACTCTGTTCGTCTCTGCAGATGCAGTTCAATTTGAAATGACTGACCAGAGTAATAATTCTCTGCACCAATGGGAGGCCCTGCCAGGTGAACAGCTCTGCTCAGCTCCGGCTCTGTTTATCCTGCAGTGTAAGGCTCCTGGCTCACCAGCTCCTCCTACAACCAATGCAGAGCCTCTCCAGGGGAAGGATATATTGCTTTATCATGGAAGCCACTACCTACAAAGAAACCGAGTTCTTCAGGGTGGGGCTGGGGTACATCACAATGAAGCTAGCAAATAGGGAGCAGAAATCACATCCAATGACACAGAAATCCAGACCTGTCTGCAGTGAGCTGAAATTTAAGCCACCGGCCAGGTAATGCCAGGCTGCAGCTACCAGACTGCCTGGAACCTAAAGCTGAAAACACAAACATCTCATAGAAAACACATCAATCTCTTTATGCTAGAGAGATGGAAAACGAAGTCCACACTAAGGAAATTAACTGAAAAATGTTCTCTCTGCTCCAACTGGGAAAGGAGTTGAAATGAAGGTTCCACAGAACCAGATTTAGCACACGTAGCTGGCTCTCCATAATTATGCAATTCAAACTATATTATGCAATTTCCATGATTATATGAATATATGCATTGAGAGGAAAATGAGGAATTAAACCAAAACTTTCCACCAATTCCTGTTGAGTAAATCACAGGTTGGTACCAATACTCGCCATGCAACAGAATGTCCATTCTTTTGAGTTCATCCCCCATTCTAAAATCAGAGAACGAGGTCAAAGCTTTGATCATAACCAATGATAGATGCTCCCCCAGGCTCAAGTCGAACACTAACAGCTAGTCCGGACTAGATCATCAAGAAGAAGAAGGCTCTTCTGCAGCGAGCTTTTTGCTTCTGTTTGCTTGCCGTTCTGAGAATGGGACCCAGAGCCTCCCAGTACCAGGCCAAGCCCTCTGCCACTGAGCTACGTGCCCACTCTGTGCCACAGCTCCTTCCCACAGTGGGTGCACTCAGGTCTGTGTGCAGGACAGAGGAACTCTGGAGTAAGGGTGGGGCTCCTTGGACCCTCATCCCAGGAAACGTCACTGTTCCACTGGAGACACAAACAATCGTGGCAAGAAGTGCTATGGTCATTGCCCTCTTGTGTTGTTAGAGCAGCGGTTCTCAATGTGTGTGGGTTGAGACACCTTGGTGGGGGTGGGAAGAACGACCCTTTCACAGGGGTCACCTAAGACCATCAGAAAACACGGGCATTTCCATTACGATTCATAGCTGGCAAAATTACAGCTATGAAGCAGCGATGAAAATAACTTTATGGTTGGGGTCAGCACAACATGAGGAACTGGATCAAAGGGTCGCAGCATTAGGAAGGCTGAGCACCGCTGATTTAGAGCATGCTAATGGGCACAAAGAAGGGTGTCAAAGAAGGGTTACCTCTTCACACCTACTCTCACACCCAGCAGCACACAGAGAGGATGCCTGTGGTTCTCCTGAGCCAAGCAACACAGAGAGTCAGCACAAAGAGAGGTGGCCATCTGCCAGGCAGGACTTCTTAAACATTTTCCGAGCTCAACCCCTTTTCGCCCGATAAATTCCCATGTACCCTCAGCTACACAGACATATAAATAAAAACAAGCATACAAATGCAAAATTTTACTGATAATGAACAATAAAGAAATTTACTTTTAAATGATTCTTTGGTATACTTATGACTTCACCACTTATTTAAAAAGAAAGCAAATTTGTATGCCATTATGTACACATATCCTTATTTATTTACATAAAATGTTTTACATAAATAATTAAATATTGGATAAATATTTTATATTGTGGGACACAGAACATCTGCAACACACACTATCTTCCTTTTTTTAATTTTTATTTTATGTGTATTGGTGTTTTGCCTGCGTGTATGTCTGTGTGAGGGTGTCAGATCTTGGAGTTACAGTTGTGAGCTGTCATGTGGGTGCTGGGAATTGAACCCGTGTCCACTGGGAGATCAGCCAGTGCTCTTAACCTCTGAGTCATCTCTCGATCCTCCCACAATGTTTCTTTCTGTCTTCATTTCTTTCTTTTTTGAGAGAGGCTTTCACGTAGCTCAGGTTGATTTTAAACTCTCTATGTACTCAAGGCTGACCTTGAATTCCTGAGCCTCCTACCTGAGTGCTGAGATCACAAGCATGCCCTACCACAGCCAGCTTGATCAACATGTTGATTTTATAATTATCCATGCTGAGAAGATTGTTTCCAATAAATGCATAGCACTTAAGAGAACATCAAGAACAGTGTATATTCACTCAACTAAATGCATTTTTCTTTTCTTTCTTGTTGTTTTGTTTAGCTTTTTTTTTTTTTTTTTTGAGACAGGGTTTCTTTGTGTAGCCCTGGATGTCCTAGAACTTGCTTTGTAGCCCAGGCTGGCCTTGAACTCGCAGAGATCTGCCTGCCTCTGCCTCCCAAATGCGCCACCACTGCTCAGCAAGCTAAATGCATTTAATTTTTTAATTACATTTCTTTCTTTCTTTTGTGTGTGTGTTGTATTGTGTACATGCCTGTAACACCAGTGTTGAGCTGGCAGAGACAGATAGATCCCTGGAGCTCACTGGCAAACCCACCAAATAAAAACACTGAGCTCCTGATTCAGAGAGGGACCCTGCCTCAAAAGTTAAGGGAGAGGGCTGAGGATCAGGGGGTAAAGGTACTTGCTGTTTAAGTCTGACAACCTGAGTTCAATCCCAAGAACCAACATTGTTCTCACTCTCTCTTACACACACACACACACACACACACACACACACACACACACACGAAACAAGCAGTTGAGTCCTGACCATCATATATCTTCTGACATTGGCTGTTTGTACTCTGCTCACGGTGTTTTCTCCAGGTAAGGCATATTTCATATTTCAGGAACCTCACACCAGTTTATAGATGGCATAGCCCCTCAAATCGTTCAAGAACAAGAAATGGGTCAGAAAGTAGGGGATTAGAGAGTATCAACAGGAACCTAAGCAATTGCATGCGAGGGGGAGAATAGCCTGGAGCCCTGATGCCAGAGGCAAACTTGTAGAAACCTGCCTCCTCCGGGGCATCCTCATGATGTCTTCACAGCTGAATCTCCATATTTCTATGACATCATCTTTTCCTGTAAACTGTAACATTGTACAGGTAAGGTGGAGAGAACCTGAAAGTTTACTCTCCTGATTCTGGCCCAACTGCAAAGAAATCTAGCTTAAAAAAAAAATAGTGGTTGTCAAGGCTACTCAAGGCTCACTGGCTGCCTGGCAGGCTCAGCTTTACTTGGAAGCAGCCACACAGCGAGCCAGTATCGCAGAAGCTGGAGGCAGGTGAGTCAGGCAGGTCCTTTCTTTCTCAAAAATACCATCCATTCTGATTAACCACAAAGGAGCAGAGAAGAGCCCCAGTGGCAGCCTTCAAAGCCTCAACTACGGCCATCAGAGGCTTTCTGATGACCTTGCTCTGGAGAGACGAAGGATATGCCAATTAGCTTAACTGTGGTGATCATGTCATAATGAGCACATATATCAAAACATCACACTGAACACCCTGAATATATACAGTTTTTACTCGTCAGTGATACTTTAATGAAACTGGGAGGGAAAGAAAAACAGAATTAAAAAAAACTAACATAGGGCTGAAAAGGAAGCTCAGTTATTACAATGATTGCCTAGCACAAATCCCCAGCACTGCATAAACACGGGGGGTGGGGGGGGGTGGGGGGGACACACACACTGCCTGCCTGCCTTTGGGTACACAGCTATCATCTTTCAGCTTTATTTAATTTTTTGGTTTGGTTTGGTTTGGGTTTTGGTATTTTTGAAACAGGGTTTCTCTGTGGCTGTCCTGGAACTCACTCTGTAGACCAGGCTGGCCTCAAACTGAGAGATCTGCCTGCCTCTGCCTCTCAAGTGCGGGGATCAGCCACCGCCACCATCCCGTGGCTCATCTTTCAGCTTTTAATCATGGACACTGCAAACTTTCCATACCTGTCATCTCAGCACTTAGGAGGTGACAGTAGCAATATCAGAAGTTCAAGGTCAGCCACAGCTGCATAGCCAGATCAGACCAGCCTAGGCTACAAAAGACCCTGTCTCAAAACACAGACAAGCCAAATGGTGATGCATGCTTTTAATCCCAGTACAGGAGGCAGAGGCAGGCAGATCTTGGTTTGAGGCCAGCCTGGTCTATAGAGTTCCAGGACAGCCAGAGCTGTTACACAGAGAAACCCTGTCTCAAAAAACAAATAACAACAACAAAAAAACCCAAATATAACAGATACCTTAAGAATGTCAGGGCTGTGCAACCATAAAGACCTAAAGTTGCATAACATGAGTGGTGAGTGTACAAAAAAAAAAGCCCAGGAATGGAGACATATGCTCACTCTAGCTCTGGGGGGGGGGGTGAAAACAGAACCCCAGGTATTTGCTGGCCAGCAAGTCTAGCCAATCAGTGAACTCCTTATTCAATGAGTGCTCTTGCCACAAAAAATAGGGTGTCAGCAAAAGAGTAAGACATCTGATATAAACCTCAGACCTCCACATATGCACATATTCACAGGCATGCACATACACACATGTGCACACACATACATGAGCATGTACACATGTATCATGCATACAGAAAGACAGAGACAGACTCAATTTCGGTACACAGTTCTCAGCTTTCAGCTTTCAGTCATGGACACTACAAACCTTCCCTGAATTTCTATTAGTAAGATGGTGATCCCAGCCTCTACTGAATGAAAAAAAGAAAGGAAAGGAGGACATGATGTCCCTAGGTATGGTGGAGGAGGTCTACTTAGATATGAGGGAAAGCAGAGCCGGAGGAATGGTCCAGACTGAATCAGGCCATGGGGCGGGGGGACAGACGGACGACGACACACCACACCACACCACTACGACGACACGACACCACACGGGACACAGGACACCACGACAATGACGACAAGAGAGGAACCAGGAGCCAAGAGGCCAGCGTAGCAAAATGGTTGGGTTAGTTATATAAGGGAAGGGAGGAAGGGGCCCAGCCCAGTGCCTGGGCTGGAGAATTTAGGGCAGGGGTGGGGTATGCCAGCCAGCATGACTCTGTAACAGGTACTGAGAGATGCTGGGAGAATCTGGAGGCCAGGTCCACTTTGATGTGTTAAATAGGCACCTCCACCATTTGTCCTGAGTTTGAGACCTGACACTATTATGTACATCTTGCTTTAATTCAAATATATAACTAAATGAAGAATGTATCATTAAAACATTTAGCACTGTATTCATGATTTTAGCTCTTACAAATTAAATGAAAAAATTCTTCAAACATACAGATCCAGGGACCAACAAAACGGCTCAGTAGGTGAAGGTGCTTGCTGCTAAGCCTGACAACCTGAGTTTGGTTCCTGGAACCTGGAAAAAGAGAACCAACTCCCAAAGCCATCCTCTGACCTCAACTGTTACACAGACGTGCCCTCAGCATGTGCACCGTTGCACAGACGTGCCGTCAACACATGCACCATTGCACAGACGTGCCCTCAGCACGTGCACCGTTGCACAGACGTGCCCTCAACACGTGCACTGTTGCACATAATTTTATGTACCCTGTTCCCCAAATCAGTGTAAAATTTAAAAAGTACAGATTCAATCTTGGTTTGAATCTCTCATATTTGTTTGGTACTTAGGAAATGGCTTTTTTTCTGGCTCAACCAAGACCAAAAACAAACTAACATCAAGGCAGGTTCAAATCCTGCCTTGTCATCTGTCTTAGGGTTTCTATTACAGTGACACACTTCCTCCAACAAGGCCACACCTCATTAGAGTGCCACTCCCTGTGAGATTATGGGGGCCAGTTACATTCAACCTACCACAGCATCCCTACTATTTTGAACTGGGGAATGTTCTTTAGCTCTATGTGCCTCGGTTTTCTCATCTAAAATGGGATGTGTTCATTAGACCTCTGTTGCAGAGAGAAATTATTTAAAAGGAGGTAAGATTTATGGTTTTGTTGTAGAATTGGGGATTATAGTCTGTGCCCCAAGGTGTGGCCATCCATCCTCAATAAGACTTTCTGTTGTGTTTTGTTTGTTTTTCAAGACAGGGTCTCTCTGGGTAGTCCTAGCTGTCCTGGAACTCATTCTGCAGACCAGGCTGGCCTCGAACTCACAGAGATCCATCTGCCTCTGCTTCCCGAGTGCTGGGATTAAAGGCGTGTGCCACGACCACTCAGCTTCCAATAAGACACTTAAAAGAGTTAAATTGTCAGTTCCCTCCCCAAGAAACTCCTTTTCCCAAGGTTGGGCATTTTTACACACACACACACACACACACACACACACACACACACACACACACACACGGCACTGTCTCTGCTTTCCCGAGACACATTCTTGGCAGTTTGGAATAAACTTTTTCCCTTTATCACCCACGGAGTGGCTATTTGGGTTTCTTTACGGTACCCATTTCATTCATAAGTTAGTGATGGAAAGCAGAAAGAGGTGAAGATTTATTCAATGTGGCCACGTTGGGAAGAGGGACAAAGAGATCCAGCAACTCTGCCAAGTCCGTTTTTGGGGTCCTGAAGTGAGGCCGAAGTTTAAATAGAGGGCCAAGGGTGTGCACATCTAAGCAAGGGTCAGGATGTGGTCCCACTAGTGGCCGTGGAGCCCCCATGGGACTGGACTAGGCCCTCTGGATATGAGAGACGGTTGTTTGGCTTGAACTGTTTGGGGGACACCTGGGCGGGGGGATCAGGATCCATCCCCGGTGCATGGCCAGGCTTCTGGAATGCGGTGCCTGTGGTGTGACACCTTGTGCAGCCTTGGTGCAGTGGGAAGGGGCTTGGACCTGCCTCAGCTCGGTGTGCCGGGCTCTGCTGACTCCTCATGGAGACCTTGATTTAGAGGATGTGGGGATGGGGGGTGGCTTGGGAGGGAGGGCTGGGGAGTGGGAGGAGGGAGGAGGTGGGATCTGTGTGTGGTATGGAGAGTGAGTAGAAAATTTCTTAATTAAAAAAATGGAAAAAAATAAATTAAAAAAAAAGATGTGGTCCTACCTACCATGAACCCCTCCTTGTCTGGGCTTGGGTCTCACCCTGTTAGGTGGTCTGACAAGTTGTTAGAACTGAAATCTCTTAGCCGGAGCCAAGCTCCCCCTCTGGCTGGCACCCTTTCCTTCTCCCAGCACGAGCTTCCTGGGGGATTTCCCGTTTCTTTGGGGGCCATTGTTTCAGTGGTCCAGCAGTCAGATGGTGAGAGAGTATCTTACTTCTGCCAGGTCCACAGATTTCAGTTGGTGGGTCAAAGGGGCGGGGAAGGGGGCGTCGTGGCAGCAGGGGCATGGAGGAGCAAAGCTGCTCACCTTGTGGTGCCCAGGAAGCAAAGAGAGATAGGAAGCGCCAGGAGAAAATACCTTTCAGAGGCACGGCCCCAGGGACTCACGGCCTCCAACTGTGCCATCCCACCCATCCCCTCTGAAAACACTGCCCCCAGATGGCAGCTAGGCCTCTAACACATGAGTCCGTGGGGACATTTTTTATACTAAAACTGTAATAGGGGACTGTAACATTTCACGGAGTTCTTTTAAGAATAAAAGGAAGTTGCGTGTTCAAAGAATGCGTGGCTCGCATAGATCAGTTTTTTTCATTACAGCAATGAAATAGCAAAGGCTATTTATGCAGAAAACCTGGCTTATTTAGCCATCAGTTCAGGAGGCTCAGGGGTGCTGTCACCGGCTCGCTCTGGTAGAGGCCTCTCGGCTGTCTCACGTCAGAGCAGATGGCAGTGACAGGAGCGCTCCTGGGAACAAGGGATGAGAAACCAGAAAGACTGTGGGAGGGGGCGGGGCAGGCTCAACCTTTTAGAGCAATCCTCTTGCAAGAACTAGCCTCAGTCATTCCCTGCCAACCCAAAGCTCCGTGTCTCTCTCTCTCTCTCTCTCTCTCTCTCTCTCTCTCTCTCTCTCTCTCTCTCTCTCTCTCTCTCTCTCTCTGTCTCTGTCTCTCTCTCTCAGGCTCCCGCTGCTCCTGCTTTGCCACACTGGGGACTAATCTTCACACTTAGTCCTTTCCTTTGTCTTGCTACAGGGTCACAGTTTTTACAGTTCACTACTCACTCTTTTATTTCAAATACCCACCTACAAAAACCCATCAACTTAAGTAAGCCTCCGTTTGGATATTGCTAGTCAATTGGTGACAGATTCTGACTTGTTTCTAATTGCCGTAACCCAGCAGGAGACACTGTGAAGGGTTTCCTTTCCAGGGTTTAGAACCGGCCTTAGTAAGTTGCAGGGTACACAGGGAGAGGCCATCTTTGTCTTTATTATGGTCTCTTCAAATGTGATTTGGGGATTTAATTTCATTGTGAGCTCCCTTTGCAAGCAGAAAAACATAGGATCCCCTTAAAATCAAGTAAGAGATATGTCTAAATTAGAATACAAGGAGATTTGGAAAAGCAAATTCAGGCTTTCTTAAGCTAATGTTCTCTTGTAGGTAGGTATTTGAACAGTTTTGTCTGCTTGCTTGTTTTTCTTTTTCTAATCAAAGGAGGAAAAAGGCTCTGGTTGCTAGGGAAAGGTGAGACTCTGTGACCAATATTTATGATCTTGTAAAAATGTTGCCTCCGTTAAGACATTTAATGTGAGTTCAAATACATATTCTTGGTGTGTGGGGGGCAGGGAATGAGAGAAGACATTTCACTAAAGGATTTTGTTCAGCCGTAGAGAAGGACAGAATCCTGTCACCTGCAGGAAAATGGATGGAATCGGACATCAGCATGTTCGCTGAAGCAAGTCAGAATGAGATGAACTCTGGCATGGTCAGGATCGCAGGGCTGGAGACATAAGGCAGACTTAGAAAGACAAAAACTGCGTGCTTTCACTCAGTTTAAAAAAAATAACAATTTGCCGGGCGGTGGTGGCGCACGCCTTTAATCCCAGCACTCGGGAGGCAGAGGCAGGCGGATCTCTGTGAGTTCGAGGCCAGCCTGGTCTACAAAGTGAGTTCCAGGAAAGGCTCCAAAGCTACACAGAGAAACCCTGTCTCGAAAAACCAAAAAAAAAAAAAAAAAAAAGCCAATTTGAAAGAAAGAGAGGAGGGACTGTTTTTGAAGAGGAAGGGGACCCCTGGGAGGACACAGGGCCATAAGAGAGGGTTGTCTGAGGGTGTTTATGGCCAAAGCACATCATATACATGTATGGAATATCATGATGAAATTCATAAGTGTGTGTGAGTGTGTGCCTGTGTGTGTGGGCATGTGTGAAAGCCAGAGCATAGTCCACATCCTTTGAGACAGGTCTGTCGTTAGCCTGGGCCTGTCTTGACCTCCCCAGCCCTGAGATTACAAGAATAAATCACCACATCTGGATTTGTTTGTTTGTTTGTTTGTTTGTTTGTTTTTCAAGACAGGGTTTCTCTGTGTAACAGCCCTAGCTGTCCTAAAACTCGCTCCGTAGACCAGGCTGGCCTCCAACTCACAGAGATCCGCCTGCCTCTGCCTCCACCACCTGGCTTACACAAATTCTGGGCATTACTCCCAGGTTTTCATGTATGTAAGACAATCACTTTACCAGCTGAGCTATCTCCCCAGCTCCCTGCTGTTTTTTTCTTTTTCTTCTTCTTTTTTTTTTTTTTTACAATGAATAAACATTAATAAAAGAACTTCAACCTCACACAGTCAGAAAGCAGTCAAATTCTTTGCCAGAATGTAATGTGAATGGCCTCTAGTCCGGTTCATCAGAGTTCTCATCCCCATCTAAAGCCTCAGTGAGCATGGTCTTTCCCTCCCGTGTTTCAGCACTCTGGTCTTTGGAATTTCCATCAGCATTGCTCACTGAGCTCTGCTGACCTCATCCCGAACCTTCTCTGGCCCACTTCTCCAGTCTCATCCAAATTGATATCAGAAACCAGCTTCAGAGGCCTTAGATCCATGTGGTCAGGGTTAGTCACAAGAACAATCCACTTTTCTGTTAGTTAATTTTCTCATCACTGTGACCGAGTATCTGACAGAAGCGACTTGAGGGAGGAAGTCTTTCTTTGGGCTCATATTCTCAGGGGACTCTGTCCGTGATCCCTCTTCTCTGTGTTTCTGGGCCTACTTCCAGCCTGCCACACTTTGGGCCAAGTCATCAAGCAGAAGTTAGCAGTTAGGGCACACTCAAGTGGGACAGCATCCACTACTCAGAGAGTTTCTGCAAGAAATGACAGGCTGGAGAGCTGGCTCAGTGGTTAAGAGCACTGACTGCTCTTCCAGAGGACCCGGGTTCAATTTCCAGCACCGACATGACAACTCACAACTGTCTATAATTCCTATTCCAGGAAAGCCAACAACCACGACAAATTACCAATGCACATAAAACAAAAATAAAGAAATAAAAAACCGAGGACCCGGGTTCAATTTCCAGCACCGACATGACAACTCACAACTGTCTATAATTCCTATTCCAGGAAAGCCAACAACCACGACAAATTACCAATGCACATAAAACAAAAATAAAGAAATAAAAAACCGAGGACCCGGGTTCAATTTCCAGCACCGACATGACAACTCACAACTGTCTATAATTCCTATTCCAGGAAAGCCAACAACCACGACAAATTACCAATGCACATAAAACAAAAATAAAGAAATAAAAAACCGAGGACCCGGGTGTGGTGGCACATGCTTGTAATCCTAGCACCAGGGAGGTAGAGATGGGAGTATCAGGAGTGCAAGGCCTGCATTGGCTATGTAGCAAGTTTGAGGCTAGCCTTAGCACATGAGACTGTGTCTCAAAGAGAGAGAGAGAGGAGAAATAAATTATTGCATGCAAAGAATTTAAAATAATGCTTAGCAAGGGTAAGAATTCAATATTAGAGCAGTTGTTTTGATAATATTTTCATTCTCTTTTTAATATACCATGAGTCGGTCTTTCTTATTACTTCAGGACTTTTCTTTTCCTGTCTGCATTTTGAGTTCCTCCCACTCATTTCTTTGTTTTCGAGACAGGTTTCTCTGTGCAGCCATGGCTGGCCTGGATCTCTCTCTGTAGCCCAGGTTGGCCACAAATTCACAGAGATCTGCCTGCCTCTGCCTCCTGAGTGCTGGGATCAAAGGTTTGCACCACCACACAACACCCCTCTCTCTTCTTACTCCATACCCTCTAGTAGGGCTGTCTTTTATCGTCGCATGCAATGGCCACTTTTGTCCCTAGTACCCGTATCCAGAGCAGGTCACTGCTCTGTGACCTGGACTCGCTCCATCCAACTGTCTGTTGTAGAGTTCCCCTGCAGACCATGCAACTCTTCAGGCTTGTGCCTCTCCATTGCCTAACACAGCTCACAACAACTTCAGTCAGTAGTTCCACTGCCAGAGACCACACGTTCTAGCTAAGCTCTTTCATGGCCACATCCAGCCAAACCTACCAGTTATTCAATGTTCCCGTCTCTCGCCTGTTTGGGGATATTTGATCACACTGTGAAACTCCAAGACTGTGTTAATAAAATTAACCTTGGATCAGGGGACAGAGACAGCAACTAGCTGACAAGAATTAGCCATAGAGAGTACGGAGGACCCAGGAATATGGATAAAGAGACGCACAGGAAGGGGTAAGGAGGGACTTAGAGATTTGTGGTGTTTTTGGTTTGGAACTAGTGGAGAGATGCTCTCTTGCTGGGTCTCTGGCCAAAAAGGAACGTCAGCTGGTTGCTTCTTTGCCCTCTGATCTAGCAGGTTTTCACACCAACATCTGACTCCTTAGTCTTTATCGGTAAATAGAACGATAGAGACTTAATTAAAACTTATATATGGGGCTGGAGAGATGGCTCAGAGGTTAAGAGCACTGGCTGCTCTTCCAGAGGTCCTGAGTTCAATTCCTAGCAACCACATGGTGGCTCACAACCATCTGTAATGAGATCTGGCGCCCTCTTCTGGCCTGCAGGGATGTGTGCAGGCAGAACACTGTATACATAATAAATAAATAAATCTTTAAAAAAACAAAACAAAACAAAACAACTTATATTTGGCGGCGGTGGCCAAGCTGGTGCTGGCAGGACCGAAAGCCCACCAGGCTGTGGTCTGAGCAGAGGGACCTCGGAGCCCAGATGGTCGTTAAAATATCAACAGATTCCGGCGCAGCCACTAAGTCAACAGAAAAACAACACCTACCCGTCGTCTGTGTTGGTGTCGGGCTCGGACATCGAACAGGCTTCACAAGATCAGGATGATGGAAAGCTGGGTTCTGAAATGAAAGGATCAGGAAGTCTGGTCACTATAGGGAAATTCTTAAGATGGAGGCAAGTTGTGGGTAGGGGACTGTGCCCTATAACTCTCCTGTCACCTTGGGTGCTGGCATGAAGCCTTTTGTTGGAGACCTTTGTTGAAAAGGGTGGTCACATGTGTCTCAGCTCCCAAGGAGGGATCATGGAAGACTCATGACTCACATGAGTGGGCCTTCCTTGTTTTGCTTGGCTTGAAAACAAAACAAAACTTCTTAAGTCACCAGAAACCAAATGAACAGTGAACAGCAAACTCAGAGCAGTGGGCCTTTGTGTTCTCGTATTTTCTGTTGCCTTGGTCACCATACTGTACAGGGGAGAATGCCAAGTCAAACAACCCTCTGGGTGACTGTTCAGCCCTGTCTAGGGCACAAAGGGGTAAATTCTTATGCCAAAAAGAAAGAGAGAGAGAGAGAGAGAGAGAGAGAGAGAGAGAGAGAGAGAGAGAGAGAGAGAGAAAGAGAGAAAGAGAGAAAGGAAAGGAGAATGCATATTTAATCTCCAAATGGTTCTCCTCTGGCAGGGAACTCCACGTGGTGTATTTTTTTTTTTTAAATCAGGTGCCAGGTAATTATGTAGGCTAGCATGGCTAGCCCAATACTGGAAAACCCTGGCCCCAGGCTAAGAGCCCAACTTTCAGGGAAGCATTCAAAGTTCTATAATACGCTGTTCAGCTCTTTGGCCTCCTCTGCCCGCTCTCTGCGTAGAAATATTAGCCCAGGCAGTATAAGAGCCTGGAGTCTTCCATCCTGTCTGCCCAGCTCATCTCCCCGGAGTGATTTTCGTTCTCTCACTCAAGGATTGTCTCCATTCCCACTGCACGTTGGCTTGGGTTAGCCTGCAACTCCTCTGGACCCTGCTGATGCCTTATCCATACCCTGTGGTGACATTTATCGAACGGAGGTTCAATGACCCTTTCAGCCTGTTTCTTTGAATAGAGAATAGAGACCATGAGCATTTGCCTGTGTGTATACATATGTGCACCATGTGTGTGTCTGTAACCCACAGAGGTCACGACATTGGATCCCCTGGAGCTGGAGTCCAGGCAGTTGTGAGCCACCATGTGGGTGCTGGGAACCTAATGCAGGTCCTATGCAAGAGTGGCAAGGACTCTTAACCACTGAGCCATCTGTCCAGGCCCTATATAATACTTTTTGGAATAGGGGACAAAGTCTCACATAGCTTAGGTTGGCCTCCAACTCACTGTGTAGTTAAGGATGGCCTTGAACTTCTGATCCTCCTGCTTTGAGTGTTGAGATTACAGGTATGCCATATAACATATAATGACCACTTTATATAGTTCTGGCAATCAAAACCAGGACCTCATGCATGCTAGACAGACACTACTGGCTGAAGTACATCCCCAGCCTAAGCCCAGACAATATGACGTGTGTAGAGTTCAGGAAGAAGAAAGCAAGAGAGAGGGAGGCCATCCTAGTCAGCTTTCCATTGTTGCTACGATAAGACACTACAGCCAGAAGCACCATGGGGAGGAGCGGGCTTATTTCAGTTTACAGCTTATAGTCCATCACGAAGGAAAGACAGGGCAGGAACCTGGAGGCAGGAACTGAAGCAGTGGCCGTGAAGGCACACTGCTCACATGGCTTGCTCAGCCTGCTTTCTCCTACCACCCAGGACCACGTGCCCAGGGGTGGCATCATTCACAGTGAGCTGGGCCTTCCTGCAGCAATCATTAATCAAGAAAATGCACCACACACTTGTCCACTGGCCAATCTGGTGGAGGTAGTTCCCCAACTGAAGGCCTTTCTTCCCAGATGACTCTAGAGCAGTGATTCTCAACCTTCCTAATGCTGCGACCCTTTGATACAGTTCCCTGTGCTGTGCTGAACCCCAACCATAAAAGTATTTCATTGCTACTTCATAACTGTCATCTTGCTACTGTTGTGAGTCATAATGTAAATATTTGATATGCGGCATACCTAATAGGTAAACCAAAGGGGTCGCAACCCACACGTTGAGAACCACTGAATTCTAGCTTGTGTCAAGGCGACAAAAAGTAACCAAGAGCGATGAGTTAGCTTCTCTTCTGAGAAGGAACTAAGGAAATAAGATATGTAATAATGAATTGCAGAGCAAGTGCAGGAGGGGGTCAGAAAAGACTGGAAGGCCTCTCAGATCTCAGCTCAGGTTCATCTTAGGATGGAGAGAGAAGGAAGTTCAGTGGAAGCCACGGACCACAGTTCAGTCTAAGGAAGGTTTGGGGAGGTCAGTGTGGAGCCCTGGAGCAAAGCTGTTGGTCAGAAGCCTTTCCCTAGCTCCTAGGAATGAGCCCGCCTCAGTACTCCTGCTGTATCCAGGCACTGGTCAGGAACAGGCTGTGGAAGGCAGGGTCTCAGCGCCGTGGCGGTAGTGGATTTCAAAGGCTGTGGGAGCGGGCCCCAAAGTCCATCACATTCCCACTAGAGATCTGAGAAAGGAATTGAGGGAGGCAGGGAAGAAGGAATGAAGGAACGAGGAAGAAAGGAAGAATAGAGTAATAAACTAGAGAAACTTATTGCTATTGTTGGTATATTTGGTTTGAGTTTTCTAGACGAGGTCTCACTATATAGCCTGAGCTGGCCTGGAACTCACTTTGTAGCCCAAGTTGGCCTGGAACTTATGATCTTCCTGCCTCAGCATCCCAAGTGCTGAGACTGCAAGTGTGGGACACCATACCTGGCTGTCTGGAAAGTGTGACAGTTTAGACAGGCAATCTGGCAGTGTGGATGCATGTAGCAGAGAAAGGAGACTCTTTTTTTTTCTTTCCATAGAAAGGAGGATCTTACGGCCTGGTTTCACTGACTGTGTGAGCAGAGGATATTCATCCCTGTGTATCTGATTCTTCACCTCTAAGTTAGGAATAGTAGCATCTGCCTCACCCTTTTCACAGAATCCATGTCCCAACTGGGGGAGGGGATGGCTCTTCACTTGATCCCATTTGCAACCAAGTGAAGAAATACAGCTTTGGGGCACCTACACCATCAAACCAAGGATAGCTGGTTTGTCTCTCGGCTCACTAGAGCTGTGGTTCCTGGTGGGAATCCTAGAACAGAGTGTACCCTTCACAGTAGTCCTTCACCAGGGCTTTTTTTTCCCCAAGTGACAGCCACCCTTCCCTGCCTTCCAAGGTCACCGCTTATTTCCCGAAACTTACGGTGAAAGCTGTGTATTAATCAGGAGAGGAGGCATGATTTCAAACCCACACTGCACTCATCCCTTAAGCCTCCCCGATTCTTAAGCAAAGGCACGTGTGAGACTCCCCTGTGAAGCTTTTCCAAAATAGGAACTTATATCCTCACCTCTGACCTCCTGCATCAGAATCTCCAGTGAAGGAGCCTGGGATTTTCTTTCTTAGTATTTTACTCCGTTTTCATTGTATGTGGTACCAGTTACACAAGGACAATTGCTTACAAGTATGTAATTTTTAGTCATATTACCCCTTCATAACTGCTCCTCTCCCGTTTCTTTCCTTCCCCACCAAATTTACTCCTAGAATCTTGCTTTGCTTTACAGTTGCATCCTTATCTGTCACTAACTAAATGAGGGTCGTCTTTTGTTTTCCACACGATGGCCATTATTCTGTAGCATTTATGAAACAAGCCCTTAGGGAATTGAAATGCACCTTTCTCATACCCTGCACCCAGTTCCCACAAACTGACTTCTTTGCACTGTACCCCACCGTCTAGTCCTGTGCCAATACCCTATTTTTTCCAGAGACTACCTTGAGCGTGAGTTTCAGTATCCATCGAGGTAGGACACCAGTGAGCTGTTACTGGCCTTGTTTTCCAGAGCAATCATCAGAGTTGTTGGCCTATTGGTCTTCAAATAAAAATCTACAGAGCTTTCTAACCTTCAATCCCTCCCACACTCTACCATCTCCATCTCCACCAGCTCAGGAAGACAGCGGCTCTAGCGCCACCCATCTCTTCCTGTGGGCCTCTCATCAATTTGGGGGGCCGGCAGTGCAGTGCTTCAGGAGCTGGTTAGAGGGATGGAGGAGAGACACAGAGACAGAGACACAGAGACAGAGATAGAGAGGAGAGAGAGAGAGCATCTCTCTGGAAGGCCTCAGCATAGGGCTGGTTGGTTCCTCAGTGTGTACCCACCAGCTCAAGTTGCTTGCTTGCCTCAAGTTAGGAATACCTCACTCTTAGCAGGGTTTTAAGGGACTAGGAAGTACAAATAAGAAAAACTCATCTGCTTGTCAGTCCGTCCTGGTAAAATGCCCCCCCCCCAGGCCTGTGTGATGGGTGTTAGGTTTCAAACCCAGGACAGCACTTGGGAGCCGGAGGCAGGCGGATCTCTGTGAGTTCAAGGCCAGCCTAGTCTACAAAGCAGAGTTCCAGGACAGCTAGGGCTGTTACAGAGAGAAACAAAAACAAAAACCCAAACAAAACCAACCAAAAAAACCAGGGACAAACCACTGAGGTGACTACTTAACATATCAATGCAAACCTGGCCGCCAGGTTCTCCCAGCATCCCTCAGTTACCTGTTACAGGATCCTCCTGGCTGGCATACCTGCCTCCTACCCTAAACTCCAGCCCAGGGGCTGGGCTGCCCTTCCCCTAGCTGCCCTTCCCTCTAGAAAAGCAACCATTTTGGTTACCTGGCCTTTTTGTCTACTCTCTTGGCCCAGGCTGCCCCTCTTGGCCGGCCAGCTCCTATCTCTTCCCCGATCTCCCCACATGGCCCAGCTCAGTCTGGTCATGTTCATTCTGGACTCCCCAGAAGCCCCTGCCTCTATGTCTCCCTTTTCTGTACTACAAACTCTCTCCTCCACCATTCTGAGCAGCGCTCATGTTCTTTCCTTTTCTTTCTCTCATTCAATGGAACTGAACTGCATCAAAAGGTGAAATCGAGCCGAGCACTACCATTTATCATTCTCGTTTCCCTGACTGTGGGTAGAGCAGGACCCACTGCTTCAATCTCCTGTCTCCACGCCTTCCCCACTGTAATAGACTGTACCCTCAGTGAGCCAAATTAAGCCCCTCCTTCCCAGAGTTGCTTTTGTCAGGGGATTTTATCACAGCAACAGAGAAGTAACTAACGCAACGTCTTTTGTAGATACTGAGGGATGGAGCAGAGAGAAAACTCAAGAGCCCAAACTCCAGGAAGAAGACTAGGTAGGCTTCCCTGTCTCCTGCTAGAAAGACTCACCTCCAGCTGACCTGTGGTGGCGCACACCTTTAATCCCAGCACTTGGGGGACAGAGGCAGGTGAGTCTCTGTGAGTTCGAGTCCAGCCTGGTCTACAGAGTGAGTTCCAGGAAAACCAGGGTTGTTACATAAACAAACCCTGTTTCGAAGAAAAAAAAAAAAAAGGCTCACTCCCCAAGAGTGTTGAGAGCCACAGCTCTGGAGGAGGACCACAGGAGGCTATCTGCAAACCTGACTGCCCGTTCTGTGACTGCCTCTCGGTCCTCCAGACCCGTCATTTCTTCCTCTACTCTGTGTTGGGCCTTAATCGATCCATCATAGAGTTCCTGTGCCCTCCACCCTCCAGGCGACCCTGGCCACCACTAGGAGACAGGAGGCTGAGAGGAAAGAGGTATTCATTTCCCCCAAATGACTCCTTGAGGGCTATCCAGCTACGGCCTTGAACCAGAAGCCGCAAGTCTTGTCAGGAGGTTCTCCTCACAGGACTCTCTCTCTCTCTCTCTCTCTCTCTCTCTCTCTCTCTCTCTCTCTCTCAAGTTTCCAGTGATTACTTCTTTCTTCTAGTCCTTCTGGCCTATGGTTTCCACACACCCTGATCTGCCGTCGTAAATAGTCTCTTTATTAAACGCTTCTCACTTTACCCAATCAGAGGGCACCATCTGTTTCCTGCCAGAACCTGGACTGATACACATGGCTTGTCTGGCAGGATCTATTGATGGTGAGCCCAAGTCTCCTTTATTGTTCTAGGCAGAGGTAGGGTAGCCCGAAGATAACTGGAAGAGTCACTGCCTGGCACGAAGCCAGAAACCTGCACTCCTTGCGGGTAGGTACTGTGGCTTACTGGCCACAGGATTGAGCCTAACTTAACTAGGGACCTTCTGAAGAACAGGTTTCCTGTTTTCCATCACTCAGGATCACTGTCTCCCCCTTAAAGGGGTCCCCTTTCTCAGACAGTGAGGTTGCTCTGTGAGTGATTTTCTAGTCCCATGAATGCAGTCAGTGAGTGCCTGAGGAGAAATTAGATGCCAACATTGGCCAAGACAGAGGCAGAGGCAGATTGAAAAGAGAAAAGAGCGTGGCTCCAGAAGTTTCTACCTTTGTTCAACACTGAAGTTCTAGGCCTCAAGGAGGTGAGGATCCAGGTAGTGCAGCGGTCCTCACCCTTCCTAATGCTGCGACCTTTAATACAGTTCCTCATGTTGTGGTGACTGCAACCATAAAATTATTTTCATTGCTACATCATAACAGTAATTTTGCTACTGTTATGAATCATAAAACGTAAATATCTGATATGCAGATATCATTTGTGACTCCTGATATGTGACCCCTGTAAAAGGGTCATTTGACCCCTAAAGACGTCACAACCCACAGGTTGAGAACCTCTGGCTAAAGAGAAACAGGAGAAAAACAGTTGTCCCCATCATTCTGCAAGAGGGCATCTACTGCCCTCCAGCAGACAGGTATAGGTCAGTTCCCTGCAAATTCCGTGCATAGGAACAAGCTAGTAGAAAATACTGGGCATGCACAGCATACTATCATGTTTTGAAAGCCAAGACACATCATGATTACTACTATGTCCAACTACATAAAACCCAACTGAGACTAGAAGATACACGAGGGGCCAGAGAGATGGCTCAGTAGTTAAGAGCACACTCATTGTTCTTGCAGAAGACCAGGGTTCGATCCCAGCACCCACATTGTGGCTCATAACCATCCATAACTCCAGTTCCAGGGGATCTGACGCCTTCTTCTGACCTTGTTGGACACTGTAAAAGCATGGTGCATAAACATACATGCAGGCAAACACTCATACAGGTAAAACAGGCATAAATAAGTTTTTTTAAAAAAGAATATACATGAAACTATTGCTGTGGTATTGAAGTGAGAATTTTCTTTCTTTCTTTTTTTTTTTTTTTTTTTTTTTTTTTGAGACAGGGTTTCTCTGTGTAGCTTTGGAGCCTGGAGCCTGTCCTGGATCTCCCTCTGTAGACCAGGCTGGCCTCAAACTCACAGAGATCTGCCTGCCTCTACCTCCCGAGTGCTGGGATTAAAAGTGTGCGCCACCACCACCTGGCGAAGTAAGAATTTTCAACAGCACTGTTATTTGAATGAAGTGGCTCTTATGAGTGAATGTGAAGGGAAGCATAACACAAGTTTGTCAGCAAAATATGCTTCTTAGCATCACCCTCTCTCCTCTCTGTGGTAAAGGGCAAATGTATTCTTCCAGCCCCGTCCAGTCCAAGTTTTACAAAGTAGGATTCTGAACAGTTAAGTGAGAGAGAGAGAGACAAAGATTGACACAGACACACAGACACAGACACACACAGACATACAGACACAGACACAGAAAGGCTTCAATTATTTCAACATTTCCATACCAAAAAAAAAAAAAAAAGAAAGAAAGAAAGAAAAAGAAATGGGGGCCAGTGAGACGGCTCGGTGGGTAAGAGCACGTGTGCCAAGCCTGATGACCTGGGTTCAATCCCTGGGGCTCACATTGCACAAGCAGGGAACTGATTCTCATAAGATGTTGTCTGACCTCTACGTGCACACTATGGCACTTCCCCTCCCAGTGGGAATAAAAAAGAATTCAGAATTTTGTCTGTCTAGTAGTATGCTTTCCCATTTCTTCTTGTGGTGGTTGAATAAGAACAGCCTCCATAGGCTCATATATTTGAATGCTTGGTCACCAGGAAGTGGCACTCTTAGGAGGTGTGACTTTGTTGGAGGCACTGGGTTTCAAAAATCCAAGCCGGGCCCAGTGTTGCCTCTACCTGCTGCCTGTGGATCCAGATATAGATCTCAGCTACTTCTCCAGCACCATGTCTGCCTGTGTGCCGCCATGCTCCACACCACGATGATAATGGACTAAACCTCTAAACTGTAAGCAAGCCCAATTAAATGTTTTCTCTTACAAGAGTTACCTTGGTCATGCTGTCTCTTCACAGCAATAGAACAGTGATCAAGATACTTCCTCTAAGTCACTTCAAAATGCCTTCCTTGATTCCACAGGACCGTGGCAGGCAGATAGTCAATCCCTTATTGATGGACATTTTGTGGTTATGTGATAAAATGAAACCAATCTTCTCAAAAATTGGTACATGCACAAATCTGGTGCTTTCCTTCTGGGCTACTAAATTCATCTACCTATAACCTGGGTGACTTTACACAAATCATTCTGTCTTGGTGAACCTAACTTTTCTCATCTTAATTGAGAATAATAACACCTGTCTCACAAGAACTGTAAAAACCAAAGTATATAGAACCTTACAGCTTGTTATAAAATGTAAAGTATTTGAGGGACTGGAGAGATGGCTCAGAGGTTAAGAACACTAGCTCTTCCAGAGGTCATGAGTTCAATTCTCAGCAACCACGCGGTGGCTCACAACCACCCACAGTGAGATCTGGCGCCCTCTTCTGGCCTGCAGGCATACACGCAGGCAGAACAATATACATAATAAATAAATCTTTAAAAAAATAGATACTTATGGATGGACAAGGCGGGGAAACTGGAATGCGAGGATCAAGAGAGGAGGAGGAGGAGGGAAGGAATATGGGGTGAGACAGCTAAAATTAAGGCCATATGAGGGGTAGTATGGCATCCCAATAAAATAGAAGTTTCCTAAGATATATACATATATGAAAGCAATCTAATGAAATGAAATTGCCAAATAATGGGGGAAACAGAGCCCCAACTGGTATTGTCACCAAATGAGGCTTCCAGTACTGGGAATGGGTTACATCTAATTGAGTTGGCCAAAGGGGTCCCATGGGAGCCCCTAAACAACCCAGGCTGTTGCCAAGACTATATATTGCTCTCCACAAAGTGACAGCAAGGCCCCACTGCTGAAGACAACACCCACACAACCACTGAACACAGAGAAGTCGATCTAGGACCTACCTAGAGCCTTTACTCCTGCGTTCTAGAATTCTTGGTACAGGAAGGCACTCTACCCGCTATCAAAAGAGAAATGTAAACACCAACGTGGCCATAAACTCTTTATCTACAGTGCTGTCCTGCCTGCAAGATACGCTAGGGCAATGGTAGCACAAAGCTTGTGGGAGTAACCAATCAATGTCTGATCTGACTTAAGGCCCACTCCATGGGATGGAATCCATACCTGACACTGCTTGATGACCAAGAACTCAAGGGACTGAGGGTAAAACTACATACGACTGTCCTACTAAAGGAACATAGCAATAAAATGGCTCTTAGTGACATTCTGCCATAGTCAGAGACCAGTGCCTTGCTCAGTCATCATCAGAGAAGCTTCCCCCTGCAGCAGATGGGAACAATACAGAGATCCACAGTCAGACATTACAGAGAGAGAGAGAGAGAGAGAGAGAGAGAGAGACAGAGAGAGAGAGAGAGAGAGAGAGAGAGAGAGAGAGAGAGAGAGAGAGACCCTGGAACACTCAATCCTAAATACAGATGCCTCCATCAAATATTTCCTCTCAGAGCTCAGAGCACCCTGTGGAAGGGGAGGCAGAAAGAGTGGAAGAGGCAGAGGGGATGGAGGACAGCAAGGAAACAAGGCCCTCTACATCAACAGACTGATGCACAGATGAAGTCAGAGATGGAGACAGCACACACAGGGCTGCACAGGGCTGCACCAGATGGGGCCTAGAGCTGAAAAGAGAAGTGGACGCATGCCCCATCCCTAACCCAGAAGCTGTATCCGATTGATAACCACTTGTGAGTGAAAATTTGCTTTTCTCCAAGGGAGTCTCACTGGGAAACAAACTACTCTTAAGGGTAGGCTGCATGTCCAGCAGTAGATGGCCAACAGAAAATGAACTTAATGACATCTTTGGAGGTTCCTTGTCTCATAATGTCATGTCAAGGCTTTTTCTTTTTTTAATCTTTTTGAAATTTTTATTGGTTTATCTTTTTTATTTTTTATTTTTTTAAAAGATTTATTTATTTATTTATTATGTATACAGCATGTATGACTACAGGCCAGAAGAGGGCACCAGATCTCATTACAGATGGTTGTGAGCCACCATGTGGTTGCTGGGAATTGAACTCAGGACCTCTGGAAGAGCAGCCAGTGCTCTTAACCTCTGAGCCATCTCTCCAGCCCCGGTTTATCTTTTTTAACTGTACAGTTCCTTTGCATCTCTATTGTGGCTTCTGGTGTGTGTTTTGATGGGATTCCTGAGTGAGTGAACAGGGGGATCTCTGTCTGTGTCTGTTTCTTTGCCTTTCCTTGGGCTCTTTCCTTCTGTTTGTTTGTTTGGTCCTGTTCTGGTGCATTTGTTTTTGTTATTATTTTATTGTATTATTATCTCTTAGAAGCCTATTTACTTTCTAATGAGAGGCAGAAAGGGAGTAAAGCTGGACGGGAAGAGAGATGGGGAGGAACTGGGAGGAGCAGAGGGAGGAGAAACTAATTGGAATATATTATATGAAAACCCCTCCATTTTCAATCAAAGAAAAATGTCTGACTTAAAAAATAAAATGTGAGGGCCAGAGAGACGGCTCTGTAGTTAAGAGAACTGGTCGCTCTCCTAGAGACCTGGGTTGGGTTCCCAGCATCCACATGGTGGTTCACAGCCATCTGCCAACCCTGCTTCCAAGGGATCCGACATTGTCTTCTGGCCTCAGAGGGGAACAGACATGTACCTGGTGTACAGATGTATGTGTGGGCAAAACACTCAAAAATTAAAAGAAATAAACAAAAGGTGTCGACACAAATGGAAGATACGAAGGAACAAAGGCAACTTTTAGATGGAGGGTCCAAAATCTAACACTCGGTGCATAGGCTCAGTGACAGGGTGGAGGAGAGAAAGAACTAGTGAGTTAGACTCGGTGCACAGGCTCAGTGACAGGGTGGAGGAGAGAAAGAACTAGTGAGTTAGAAGAAGAAACATTACCCACCTGAACGACAGGAAAAAGGGCCTGAAAAAAATCACACAAATAGACAGAAGCTTAGGGACAGTAACAGCAACTCTAGTGTTGGTGTCTCTGCTGTCCCCGAAGATAAAGGCAAGGCTAAGGTAGCACTGGAAAAGGTAATGGCTGAAAATACCAAATTTAGCAAAGGACATATCAATAGACTTAAGAGCAAACAGAATAAACCCAAAAAAGAGGAAAGGAATGAGCACACATCCGGTGAACCTTTGCAAATGGAAGACAATGGGAAAAGTCAGGAAGGCAGGAGGGAGTGACATGGGGGACCGGGAAAGAAGCCACTGTGAGCAGCCTCACTCAGGGAACAGACTAGAAAGACTCACTGCTGTAGTTTTCAAGGACTGAAAGAACTGTCAATCTGGACTCCTGTATGCAGTGAAAATGTCCTTTAGGAAGACGAGGAAACGCTGACACTCCCAGATGGCAGGAAATGAAGGGAAATTGTTCCCAGCCAGCCCCCTAAATAAAGGGCAGGGAGAGGCCACGCGCCAGAAAGGAGATAATAAAGCTCTTGGAACACACGACCGAAAAGGCCACAGTAGGAAAATTACGAGTGGCTGAGACTTCTCTCTCTCAGATCTTAGAAATTTTGCTGGCTGCTAAAGCAATACTGTAGAGCGTTTGGCCCACTTTTCAGTCCCTCTAGAGGAAAATAGCCAAGAGAATTTAATTATAAATAAGGGAGCATAAGTATTATAAACAGACGAAAATCTCTGCCTGCCATTCACAATGGTAACGAAGCGACTGTGATGATTAAATCCTGCTTAGGTGCTTGTTACTAAGTCTGATTACCTGAGTCTGGTCCCCAGGACCTATCTGGTGGAGGAAAAGAAGCATCTGTACTCACATGCTGAGACACACAGGCATTCATAGTCACCCCACCCCCAATTAATAAATCAAATGTAATAATGTAATGTACTTCCTGGAGAACCCAATAAGAAAAAATACAAAGAGATACATGAAAAAGTACTATAGCTGGGCGGTGGTGGCGCACACCTTTAGTCCCAGCACTCGGGAGGCAGAGCCAGGCGGATCTCTGTGAGTTTGAGGCCAGCCTGGTCTACAGAGCGAGATCCAGGAAAGGCACAAAGCTACACAGAGAAACCCTATCTCAAAAAAAGAAAAAAAAAGGAAAAAGTACTATAAATGAGTCAATATAGAATTATACGAAATGTTCAAGGAAACCCAGGAAAGCAGAAAAAGTAGAAAATGGAAAAAGAAAAACAAACAGAAAACAGGAAGTCAAACAGCAGATTTAATTACTTTAAATCTGTCCAAATACACCAATTGCAAGCAGAGGATAGAAGCATAGGAACAAAAGCATAACCCAATCATATTATGTATACAAGAAACTAATTTCAAATATAATGAGAAAAAGCTGGCTGAGGAGCTGGAGAGATAGTGTAGCAGTTAAAAGTGAATACTCCTCCTGCAGAGGACCCAAGTTCAGTTCCTAGTACCCCTATCAGGAGGCTCACAACCGCCTGTAAGTCCGGCTCCAGAGGGATCCCACACCTCTGGGCTCCTCAGACACCTGCACTTGTGTAAATGTACCCACACATAGGGGGGAAAAGCCCATTGAAAGTAAAAGGATGAAAAGTGATATATATTGCAAACAATTAAAACAATATGACTAGTTATATGAGATAAGACAGAGAAGAAAATCACCAGCATCCAAGGGTGACTTTATGTAACAGTGAAAGCACTGAGACACCAAATGGACATGGCATTTGTAAATGTATGTGTTCTAAGCACCAGAGCATTGAAACCATGTGCATCGAAACCTAGCAGAACTGAAAGGAGAAACAGACAACATTTGAAACTCCAACATAAGCTTATCAACAACTAGCCCGAAAAGCAGCAAGGGTAGAAAGGCAGCATCACTCACTAGAATCCGTCAACAGTTAGAGAACCCTGTACCCAACAGCAGCAGAATAGACCTCAAGATTCAGGGTTAAACAGAAAACAAAGCGAAACCAAGCAGAAGGAAGAAGATGGCCAAGATGGGAGCCAAAGTAAACGAGATCAAAATAGTAAACCAGGAATAGGTGTGCTGGTGCACTTTGAGCCCGGCACTCCAGAGGCTGAGGCAGGTGGATCTCTGAGTTGGAAGCCAGCCTGGTCGACATAGAGATTTCCTGGCCAGCAAGAGCTACATCGTGAGACCCTGTCCGCAAGAGCAAGCAAGCAAACAAACAAAACAACACTCCCTTCAAAAAAAGCAAAAATAAAACCCTGTTTTTTAAAAGTCAATGAAACACAGTTGATTCTGTGAAATCATCAGTAAGATTAATGGAACTCTATTTAGGTGGACAAAGAGTAAAGAAAGAAGGAAGCAGGGGAAGGTGTTCAGCGTGAAAGCAGGACCAGAGGGTGGCTCCTCAGGACCATGTGAGAGCCAGGTGTGGTCTGACCACTATCGGGAGTGAACTGGAGGATGTCACTACTGCACATGCAGGCATCCAAAAGACAAGAGGACCTTGGCAAGAGCTCTGGACACACAAACCCGACAATTAGAGAACTATACCAACCCTGCACACACACCTGACAACTAGAGGACTATACCAACTCTGTACACACACCTGACAACTAGAGGACTATACCAACTCTGCACACACACCTGACAACTAGAGGACTGTACCAACTCTGCACACACACATGACAACTAGAGGACTATACCAACTCTGTACACACACACACCTGACAACTAGAGGACTATACCAACTCTGTACACACACCTGACAACTAGAGGACTATACCAACTCTGTACACACACACACACACCTGACAACTAGAGGACTATACCAACTCTGTACACACACCTGACAACTAGAGGACTATACCAACTCTGTACACACACACACACCTGACAACTAGAGGACTGTACCAACTCTGTACACACACACACCTGACAACTAGAGGACTGTACCAACTCTGTACACACACACACCTGACAACTAGAGGACTGTACCAACTCTGTACACACACACACCTGACAACTAGAGGACTATACCAACTCTGCACACACACCTGACAACTAGAGGACTGTACCAACTCTGCACACACACCTGACAACTAGAGGACTATACCAACTCTGTACACACACACACCTGACAACTAGAGGACTGTACCAACTCTGTACACACACCTGACAACTAGAGGACTGTACCAACTCTGTACACACACACCTGACAACTAGAGGACTATACCAACTCTGTACACACACCTGACAACTAGAGGACTGTACCAACTCTGTACACACACACACCTGACAACTAGAGGGCTATACCAACTCTGTACACATACCTGACAACTAGAGGACTATACCAAATCTGTACACACACCTGACAACTAGAGGACTATACCAACTCTGTACACACACACACCTGACAACTAGAGGACTGTACCAACTCTGTACACGCACACACCTGACAACTAGAGGACTGTACCAACTCTGTACACACACCTGACAACTAGAGGACTATACCAACTCTACACACACACACACCTGACAACTAGAGGACTATACCAACTCTGTACACACACCTGACAACTAGAGGACTATACCAACTCTACACACACACACACCTGACAACTAGAGGACTATACCAACTCTGTACACACACCTGACAACTAGAGGACTATACCAACTCTGTACACACACACACACCTGACAACTAGAGGACTGTACCAACTCTGTACACACACACACCTGACTAACTAGAGGACTGTACCAACTCTGTACACACACACACCTGACAACTAGAGGACTATACCAACTCTGCACACACACCTGACAACTAGAGGACTGTACCAACTCTGCACACACACCTGACAACTAGAGGACTATACCAAATCTGTACACACACACACCTGACAACTAGAGGACTGTACCAACTCTGTACACACACCTGACAACTAGAGGACTGTACCAACTCTGTACACACACACCTGACAACTAGAGGACTATACCAACTCTGTACACACACCTGACAACTAGAGGACTGTACCAACTCTGTACACACACACACCTGACAACTAGAGGACTGTACCAACTCTGTACACATACCTGACAACTAGAGGACTATACCAACTCTGTACACACACCTGACAACTAGAGGACTATACCAACTCTGTACACACACACACCTGACAACTAGAGGACTATACCAACTCTGTACACACACCTGACAACTAGAGGACTATACCAACTCTGTACACACACACACACCTGACAACTAGAGGACTGTACCAACTCTGTACACACACCTGACAACTAGAGGACTGTACCAACTCTGTACACACACACACACCTGACAACTAGAGGACTGTACCAACTCTGTACACACACACACCTGACAACTAGAGGACTATACCAACTCTGTACACACACCTGACAACTAGAGGACTATACCAACTCTGTACACACACCTGACAACTAGAGGACTATACCAACTCTGTACACACACACACCTGACAACTAGAGGACTATACCAACTCTGTACACACACCTGACAACTAGAGGACTATACCAACTCTGTACACACACACACACCTGACAACTAGAGGACTATACCAACTCTGTACACACACCTGAAAACTAGAGGACTATACCAACTCTGTACACACACACACACCTGACAACTAGAGGACTGTACCAACTCTGTACACACACACACCTGACAACTAGAGGACTGTACCAACTCTGTACACACACACACCTGACAACTAGAGGACTGTACCAACTCTGTACACACACCTGACAACTAGAGGACTATACCAACTCTACACACACACACACCTGACAACTAGAGAACTATACCAACTCTGTACACACACACACACCTGACAACTAGAGGACTGTACCAACTCTGTACACACACCTTACAACTAGAGGATTGTACCAACTCTGTATACACACTTGACAACTAGAGGACTGTACCAACTCTGTACACACACCTGACAACTAGAGGACTGTACCAACTCTGTACACACACCTGACAACTAGAGGACTATACCAACTCTGTACACACACACACCTGACAACTAGAGGACTATACCAACTCTGTACACACACACACCTGACAACTAGAGGACTGTACCAACTCTGTACACACACACACCTGACAACCAGAGGACTGTACCAACTCTGCACACACACCTGACAACTAGAGGACTGTACCAACTCTGTACACACACACCTGACAACTAGAGGACGATACCAACTCTGTACACACACCTGACAACTAGAGGACTATACCAACTCTGCACACACACACACCTGACAACTAGAGGACTATACCAACTCTGTACACACACACACCTGACAACTAGAGGACTATACCAACTCTGCACACACACACACCTGACAACTAGAGGACTATACCAACTCTGCACACACACACACACCTGACAACTAGAGGACTATAACAACTCTGTACACACACACCTGACAACTAGAGGACGATACCAACTCTGTACACACACCTGACAACTAGAGGACTATACCAACTCTGCACACACACACACCTGACAACTAGAGGACTATACCAACTCTGTACACACACCTGACAACTAGAGGACTGTACCAACTCTGCACACACACACCTGACAACTAGAGGACTGTACCAACTCTGTACACACACCTGACAACTAGAGGACTCTACCAACTCTGCACACACACACACCTGACAACTAGAGGACTGTACCAACTCTGTACACACACCTGACAACTAGAGGACTATAACAACTCTGTACACACACCTGACAACTAGAGGACTGTACCAACTCTGCACACACACCTGACAACTAGAGGACTATAACAACTCTGCACACACACCTGACAACTAGAGGACTATACCAACTCTGTACACACACCTGACAACTAGAGGACTGTACCAACTCTGTACACACACCTGACAACTAGAGGACTGTACCAACTCTGCACACACACCTGACAACTAGAGGACTGTACCAACTCTGTACACACACCTGACAACTAGAGGACTGTACCAACTCTGTACACACACCTGACAACTAGAGGACTGTACCAACTCTGTACACACACCTGACAACTAGAGGACTGTACCAACTCTGCACACACACCTGACAACTAGAGGACTGTACCAACTCTGTACACACACCTGACAACTAGAGGACTATACCAACTCTGTACACACACCTGACAACTAGAGGACTGTACCAACTCTGCACACACACCTGACAACTAGAGGACTGTACCAACTCTGCACACACACACAACTGACAACTAGAGGACTGTACCAACTCTGCACACACACCTGACAACTAGAGGACTGTACCAACTCTGTACACACACACCTGACAACTAGAGGACTATACCAACTCTGTACACACACCTGACAACTAGAGGACTATACCAACTCTGTACACACACCTGACAACTAGAGGACTGTACCAACTCTGTACACACACCTGACAACTAGAGGACTCTACCAACTCTGCACACACACACAACTGACAACTAGAGGACTGTACCAACTCTGTACACACACCTGACAACTAGAGGACTATACCAACTCTGTACACACACACACCTGACAACTAGAGGACTGTACCAACTCTGTACACAAGACTGACAACTAGAGGACTGTACCAACTCTGTACACACACACACCTGACAACTAGAGGACTGTACCAACTCTGTACACACACACCTTACAACTAGAGGACTGTACCAACTCTGCACACACACCTGACAACTAGAGGACTATACCAACTCTGTACACACACCTGACAACTAGAGGACTATACCAACTGTGCACACACACACACCTGACAACTAGAGGACTATACCAACTCTGCACACACACACACCTGACAACTAGAGGACTGTACCAACTCTGTACACACATCTGACAACTAGAGGACTGTACCAACTCTGTACACACACCTGACAACTAGAGGACTGTACCAACTCTGTACACACACCTGACAACTAGAGTACTGTACCAACTCTGTACACACACCTGACAACTAGAGGACTATACCAACTCTGTACACACACATACCTGACAACTAGAGGACTATACCAACTCTGCACACATACCTGACAACTAGAGGACTATACCAACTCTGTACACACACACACCTGACATCTAGAGGACTATACCAACTCTGTACACACCTGACAACTAGAGGACTGTACCAACTCTGTACACACACCTGACAACTAGAGGTCTATACCAACTCTGTGCACACACACACACCTTACAACTAGAGGACTATACCAACTCTGCACACACACACACCTGACAACTAGAGGACTGTACCAACTCTGTACACACACCTGACAACTAGAGGACTGTACCAACTCTGCACACACACCTGAAAACTAGAGGACTGTACCAACTCTGTACACACACACACTTGACAACTAGAGGACTGTACCAACTCTGTACACACACCTGACAACTAGAGGACTATACCAACTCTGTACACACACCTGACAACTAGAGAACTATACCAACTCTGTACACACACACACCTGACAACTAGAGGACTATACCAACTCTGCACACACACCTGACAACTAGAGGACTATACCAACTCTGCTCACACACCTGACAACTAGAGGACTGTACCAACTCTGCACACACACCTGACAACTAGAGGACTGTACCAACTCTGTACACACACCTGACAACTAGAGGACTGTACCAACTCTGCACACACACACACCTGACAACTAGAGGACTATACCAACTCTGTACACACACACACCTGACAACTAGAGGACTGTACCAACTCTGTACACACACACACCTGACAACCAGAGGACTGTACCAACTCTGCACACACACCTGACAACTAGAGGACTGTACCAACTCTGTACACACACACCTGACAACTAGAGGACGATACCAACTCTGTACACACACCTGACAACTAGAGGACTATACCAACTCTGCACACACACACACCTGACAACTAGAGGACTATACCAACTCTGTACACACACACACCTGACAACTAGAGGACTATACCAACTCTGCACACACACACACCTGACAACTAGAGGACTATACCAACTCTGCACACACACACACACCTGACAACTAGAGGACTATAACAACTCTGTACACACACACCTGACAACTAGAGGACGATACCAACTCTGTACACACACCTGACAACTAGAGGACTATACCAACTCTGCACACACACACACCTGACAACTAGAGGACTATACCAACTCTGTACACACACCTGACAACTAGAGGACTGTACCAACTCTGCACACACACACCTGACAACTAGAGGACTGTACCAACTCTGTACACACACCTGACAACTAGAGGACTCTACCAACTCTGCACACACACACACCTGACAACTAGAGGACTGTACCAACTCTGTACACACACCTGACAACTAGAGGACTATAACAACTCTGTACACACACCTGACAACTAGAGGACTGTACCAACTCTGCACACACACCTGACAACTAGAGGACTATAACAACTCTGCACACACACCTGACAACTAGAGGACTATACCAACTCTGTACACACACCTGACAACTAGAGGACTGTACCAACTCTGTACACACACCTGACAACTAGAGGACTGTACCAACTCTGCACACACACCTGACAACTAGAGGACTGTACCAACTCTGTACACACACCTGACAACTAGAGGACTGTACCAACTCTGTACACACACCTGACAACTAGAGGACTGTACCAACTCTGTACACACACCTGACAACTAGAGGACTGTACCAACTCTGCACACACACCTGACAACTAGAGGACTGTACCAACTCTGTACACACACCTGACAACTAGAGGACTATACCAACTCTGTACACACACCTGACAACTAGAGGACTGTACCAACTCTGCACACACACCTGACAACTAGAGGACTGTACCAACTCTGCACACACACACAACTGACAACTAGAGGACTGTACCAACTCTGCACACACACCTGACAACTAGAGGACTGTACCAACTCTGTACACACACACCTGACAACTAGAGGACTATACCAACTCTGTACACACACCTGACAACTAGAGGACTATACCAACTCTGTACACACACCTGACAACTAGAGGACTGTACCAACTCTGTACACACACCTGACAACTAGAGGACTCTACCAACTCTGCACACACACACAACTGACAACTAGAGGACTGTACCAACTCTGTACACACACCTGACAACTAGAGGACTATACCAACTCTGTACACACACACACCTGACAACTAGAGGACTGTACCAACTCTGTACACAAGACTGACAACTAGAGGACTGTACCAACTCTGTACACACACACACCTGACAACTAGAGGACTGTACCAACTCTGTACACACACACCTTACAACTAGAGGACTGTACCAACTCTGCACACACACCTGACAACTAGAGGACTATACCAACTCTGTACACACACCTGACAACTAGAGGACTATACCAACTGTGCACACACACACACCTGACAACTAGAGGACTATACCAACTCTGCACACACACACACCTGACAACTAGAGGACTGTACCAACTCTGTACACACATCTGACAACTAGAGGACTGTACCAACTCTGTACACACACCTGACAACTAGAGGACTGTACCAACTCTGTACACACACCTGACAACTAGAGTACTGTACCAACTCTGTACACACACCTGACAACTAGAGGACTATACCAACTCTGTACACACACATACCTGACAACTAGAGGACTATACCAACTCTGCACACATACCTGACAACTAGAGGACTATACCAACTCTGTACACACACACACCTGACATCTAGAGGACTATACCAACTCTGTACACACCTGACAACTAGAGGACTGTACCAACTCTGTACACACACCTGACAACTAGAGGTCTATACCAACTCTGTGCACACACACACACCTTACAACTAGAGGACTATACCAACTCTGCACACACACACACCTGACAACTAGAGGACTGTACCAACTCTGTACACACACCTGACAACTAGAGGACTGTACCAACTCTGCACACACACCTGAAAACTAGAGGACTGTACCAACTCTGTACACACACACACTTGACAACTAGAGGACTGTACCAACTCTGTACACACACCTGACAACTAGAGGACTATACCAACTCTGTACACACACCTGACAACTAGAGAACTATACCAACTCTGTACACACACACACCTGACAACTAGAGGACTATACCAACTCTGCACACACACCTGACAACTAGAGGACTATACCAACTCTGCTCACACACCTGACAACTAGAGGACTGTACCAACTCTGCACACACACCTGACAACTAGAGGACTGTACCAACTCTGTACACACACCTGACAACTAGAGGACTGTACCAACTCTGCACACACACCTGACAACTAGAGGACTGTACCAACTCTGCACACACACCTGACAACTAGAGGACTGTACCAACTCTGTACACACACCTGACAACTAGAGGACTGTACCAACTCTGCACACACACCTGACAACTAGAGGACTGTACCAACTCTGTACACACACCTGACAACTAGAGGACTATACCAACTCTGCACACACACACACCTGACAACTAGAGGACTGTAACAACTCTGTACACACACCTGACAACTAGAGGACTGTACCAACTCTGTACACACACCTGACAACTAGAGGACTGTACCAACTCTGCACACACACCTGACAACTAGAGGACTATACCAACTCTGTACACACACCTGACAACTAGAGGACTATACCAACTCTGTACACACACCTGACAACTAGAGGAGTATACCAACTCTGTACACAAGACTGACAACTAGAGGACTGTACCAACTCTGTACACACACACACCTGACAACTAGAGAACTGTACCAACTCTGTACACACACACCTTACAACTAGAGGACTATACCAACTCTGCACACACACCTGACAACTAGAGGACTATACCAACTCTGCACACACACCTGACAACTAGAGGACTATACCAACTCTGCACACACACACACCTGACAACTAGAGGACTGTACCAACTCTGTACACACACCTGACAACTAGAGGACTGTACCAACTCTGTACACACACCTGACAACTAGAGGACTGTACCAACTCTGTACACACACCTGACAACTAGAGTACTGTACCAACTCTGTACACACACCTGACAACTAGAGGACTATACCAACTCTGTACACACACATACCTGACAACTAGAGGACTATACCAACTCTGCACACATACCTGACAACTAGAGGACTATACCAACTCTGTACACACACACACCTGACATCTAGAGGACTATACCAACTCTGTACACACCTGACAACTAGAGGACTGTACCAACACTGTACACACACCTGACAACTAGAGGTCTATACCAACTCTGTACACACACACACACCTGACAACTAGAGGACTATACCAACTCTGCACACACACACACCTGACAACTAGAGGACTGTACCAACTCTGCACACACACCTGACAACTAGAGAACTATACCAACTCTGTACACACACCTGACAACTAGAGGACTGTACCAACTCTGTACACACACCTGACAACTAGAGGACTGTACCAACTCTGTACACACACCTGACAACTAGAGGACTGTACCAACTCTGTACACACACACACCTGACAACTAGAGGACTGTACCAACTCTGAACACACACCTGATAACTAGAGGACTGTACCAACTCTGTACACACACACACCTGACAACTAGAGGACTATACCAACTCTGTACACACACCTGACAACTAGAGGACTGTACCAACTCTGTACACACACCTGACAACTAGAGGACTGTACCAACTCTGTACACACACACACCTGACAACTAGAGGACTGTACCAACTCTGTACACACACCTGACAAGTAGAGAACTATACCAACTCTGTACACACACACACATGACAACTAGAGGACTATACCAACTCTGCACACACACCTGACAACTAGAGGACTGTACCAACTCTGCACACACACCTGACAACTAGAGGACTGTACCAACTCTGTACACACACCTGACAACTAGAGGACTGTACCAACTCTGCACACACACCTGACAACTAGAGGACTGTACCAACTCTGCACACACACCTGACAACTAGAGGACTGTACCAACTCTGTACACACACCTGACAACTAGAGGACTGTACCAACTCTGCACACACACCTGACAACTAGAGGACTGTACCAACTCTGTACACACACCTGACAACTAGAGGACTATACCAACTCTGCACACACACACACCTGACAACTAGAGGACTGTACCAACTCTCTACACACACCTGACAACTAGAGGACTATACCAACTCTATACACACACCGGACAACTAGAGGACTGTACCAACTCTGCACACACACCTGACAACTAGAGGACTATACCAACTCTGCACACACACCTGACAACTAGAGGACTATACCAACTCTGTACACACACCTGACAACTAGAGGACTGTACCAACTCTGTACACACACCTGACAACTAGAGGACTGTACCAACTCTGTACACACACCTGACAACTAGAGGACTGTACCAACTCTGCACACACACCTGACAACTAGAGGACTATACCAACTCTGTACACACACCTGACAACTAGAGGACTATACCAACTCTGTACACACACCTGACAACTAGAGGACTATACCAACTCTGTACACACACACACCTGACAACTAGAGGACTGTACCAACTCTGTACACAAGACTGACAACTAGAGGACTGTACCAACTCTGTACACACACACACCTGACAACTAGAGGACTGTACCAACTCTGTACACACACACCTTACAACTAGAGGACTGTACCAACTCTGCACACACACCTGACAACTAGAGGACTATACCAACTCTGTACACACACCTGACAACTAGAGGACTATACCAACTGTGCACACACACACACCTGACAACTAGAGGACTATACCAACTCTGCACACACACCTGACAACTAGAGGACTATACCAACTCTGCACACACACACACCTGACAACTAGAGGACTGTACCAACTCTGTACACACACCTGACAACTAGAGGACTGTACCAACTCTGCACACACACCTGACAACTAGAGGACTGTACCAACTCTGCACACACACCTGACAACTAGAGGACTGTACCAACTCTGTACACACACCTGACAACTAGAGGACTGTACCAACTCTGCACACACACCTGACAACTAGAGGACTGTACCAACTCTGTACACACACCTGACAACTAGAGGACTATACCAACTCTGCACACACACACACCTGACAACTAGAGGACTGTACCAACTCTCTACACACACCTGACAACTAGAGGACTATACCAACTCTATACACACACCGGACAACTAGAGGACTCTACCAACTCTGCACACACACCTGACAACTAGAGGACTATACCAACTCTGCACACACACCTGACAACTAGAGGACTATACCAACTCTGTACACACACCTGACAACTAGAGGACTGTACCAACTCTGTACACACACCTGACAACTAGAGGACTGTACCAACTCTGTACACACACCTGACAACTAGAGGACTGTACCAACTCTGCACACACACCTGACAACTAGAGGACTATACCAACTCTGTACACACACCTGACAACTAGAGGACTATACCAACTCTGTACACACACCTGACAACTAGAGGACTATACCAACTCTGTACACACACACACCTGACAACTAGAGGACTGTACCAACTCTGTACACAAGACTGACAACTAGAGGACTGTACCAACTCTGTACACACACACACCTGACAACTAGAGGTCTATACCAACTCTGTACACACACACACACCTTACAACTAGAGGACTGTACCAACTCTGCACACACACACACCTGACAACTAGAGGACTGTACCAACTCTGTACACACACCTGACAACTAGAGGACTGTACCAACTCTGTACACACACCTGACAACTAGAGGACTGTACCAACTCTGTACACACACCTGACAACTAGAGGACTGTACCAACTCTGCACACACACCTGACAACTAGAGGACTATACCAACTCTGTACACACACCTGACAACTAGAGGACTATACCAACTCTGTACACACACCTGACAACTAGAGGAGTATACCAACTCTGTACATAAGACTGACAACTAGAGGACTGTACCAACTCTGTACACACACACACCTGACAACTAGAGGACTGTACCAACTCTGTACACACACACCTTACAACTAGAGGACTATACCAACTCTGCACACACACCTGACAACTAGAGGACTATACCAACTCTGCACACACACCTGACAACTAGAGGACTATACCAACTCTGCACACACACACACCTGACAACTAGAGGACTGTACCAACTCTGTACACACACCTGACAACTAGAGGACTGTACCAACTCTGTACACACACCTGACAACTAGAGGACTGTACCAACTCTGTACACACACCTGACAACTAGAGTACTGTACCAACTCTGTACACACACCTGACAACTAGAGGACTATACCAACTCTGTACACACACATACCTGACAACTAGAGGACTATACCAACTCTGCACACATACCTGACAACTAGAGGACTATACCAACTCTGTACACACACACACCTGACATCTAGAGGACTATACCAACTCTGTACACACCTGACAACTAGAGGACTGTACCAACTCTGTACACACACCTGACAACTAGAGGTCTATACCAACTCTGTACACACACACACACCTGACAACTAGAGGACTATACCAACTCTGCACACACACACACCTGACAACTAGAGGACTGTACCAACTCTGCACACACACCTGACAACTAGAGAACTATACCAACTCTGTACACACACCTGACAACTAGAGGACTGTACCTACTCTGTACACACACCTGACAACTAGAGGACTGTACCAACTCTGTACACACACCTGACAACTAGAGGACTGTACCAACTCTGTACACACACACACCTGACAACTAGAGGACTGTACCAACTCTGCACACACACCTGATAACTAGAGGACTGTACCAACTCTGTACACACACACACCTGACAATAGAGGACTATACCAACTCTGTACACACACCTGACAACTAGAGGACTGTACCAACTCTGTACACACACACCTGACAACTAGAGGACTATACCAACTCTGCACACACACACACCTGACAACTAGAGGACTATACCAACTCTGCACACACACCTGACAACTAGAGGACTATACCAACTCTGTACACACACACCTGACAACTAGAGGACTGTACCAACTCTGCACACACACCTGACAACTAGAGGACTATACCAACTCTGTACACACACACACCTGACAACTAGAGGACTGTACCAACTCTGTACACACACCTGACAGCTAGAGGACTGTACCAGCTCTGTACACACACACACCTGACAACTAGAGGACTGTACCAACTACCCAAAGGGGGAAAAAATCTAACTCCAACTTACCCAATATGAAATACGTAATTTGAGGGGTTAGAGAGATGACTCTGAGGTTATGAGCACTGGCTGCTCTTACAGAGGATCCAGGTTTAATTCCCAGCAACAACATGGCAGTTCACAGCTGTCTGTAACTCCAGTTTCAAGGGGATCTGACCCCCCCACACAGAGTATGTACAGGTAAAACACCAATGCATAGAAAACAAAAATAAATTACAGGTGGGTGTTTGTGGTGCACGCCTTTAACCCCAGCACTTGGGAGGCAGAGGCAGGCAGATCTCTGAGCTCTGAGTTTGAGGCCAGCCTGGTCTACAGCATGAGTTCCATGATAGTCAGGGCTGTACAGAGGAACCCTGTCTTGAAAAACCAAATAAATAAATAAATAAATAAATAAATAAATAAATAAATAAATAAATAAATAAACAAATATATAGGTAAATAAATAAAATAAAATAAAAATAAATGAAATAGATCATTTAAATATCTCTATAACTATCAAGGGGTTAAATTTGGAATTTAACCCCCTTCCCCAAAAGAAATATTGATAGCCATATGGTCTCATTGGAGAACTCTACCAATTCTATACGGTATCTTCCAAAACAAGAAGAGGAACAGTTTCCAATTCGTTTTCTGAAGCTAGTGTCACATTTGTAAGAACACTAGCCAGGCACAAACCAGCACCCATGGTGCATATTCAAGCAGAGATAACCAACAAAATACTGGCATATAGGATTGACCACCTATGAAATATAGGAGTATATGAAAAGAATTATGCGGAGCTGGAGAGATAGCTCAGAGGTTAAGAGCACTGTCCTTCCAGAGGTCCTGAGTTCAATTCCCAGCAACCACAGGATGGCTCACAACCATCAGTAATGAGATCTGGCGCCCTCTTCTGGCCAGCAGGTATACATGCAGACAGAACACTGTATACATAATAAGTAAATAAATCTTAAAAAAAGAGAAAAACCAAAAAAAAAAAAAGAAAAAGAAAAAGAAAGAAAGAAAGAGAAAAAAGTTATAGAACAGATAAAATAGACTTTATTCCAGGGGTGTAAGGCTGGTTCTAAAACCATTCAGTTTAATCCACCATCCTAACGGTTTCAAGAAGAAAAGCCACAGGTTATTGAGTTGGCTCAGTTGGTAAAGGCAGCTGGCACCAAGCCTGGCAACCTATGTCTGAACCCTGGGACCTAAGTGGTGAAAAAAGGGGAGAACCAATTCCTGCAAACTGTCCTCTGACCAATATGTTTGATCTGTGGCATGAGCACTCATGTGCATACCCACACTAAATAAATAAAGTGTGCCCATTATAGTTTCTTTAAAAGAATAACCCACAAAGCTGAGTGTATTTCTATATGCTATCATGGACATGCAGACACCAAAATTAAATACAAAGTGCTATTCATGATCATTAGAAATAAAGCAGAACATGTCTCAGAGAAGATACAGAAATAGCCAAGAAACACACAAGAAGATGCTCAGTATCACTAGTCATTTGGGAAACACAAATCAAAACTAAACTCAGGGACCTGAAGGTGGGTCAGTGGGTAGAGTGCTCAACGCAAAAGCAAGAGGGCAGAGTGTGGGTCCCCAGGCCGTGTGTGAAAGCCAGGCATGGCTGTGAACATCTGGAATTCCAGGGATGGAGGGTGGAGACAACAGGATCCCGAGGGCTCACTGGCCAGCCATTCTGGTCTAAATGGAGCTTCAGGTTAAATGAGAGACTGTGTCTTTAAGAAAAGATAAAGTTCGGGCTGGAGAAATGGCTCAGAGGTTAAGAGCACTGACTGCTCCAGAGGTCCTGAGTTCAATTCCCAGCAACCACATGGTGGCTCACAACCATTTGTAATGAGATCTGGTGCCCTCTTCTGTATACATAATAAATAAATAAATAAAAAGATAAAGTTCAAAGATTGAGGAAAGACATCATGCTGGGTTAGTACATACTCACACATATATGCACATACTTGCATGCACACACACAAATCACCCATGCATACACACAGATGTGAGATACCACCTCACATCTATTAGAACGGCTACTGTTTTAAAAGAAGTATTGACAAAGATGGGAAGAAATTAGAAACCCCTGAATTTTTTGTGGAAATGTAAAATGACACAGTTACTACGGAAAAGAGTGTGGCAGTTTAAAAAAAAAACACCATTTTACATCCTAGGCATGATGCAGATGCCCTATACCTTGACTTTGGTGGTGTGAGCAGCCTACTTAGGGCATTTTATTAAAGATCTTGCCATCATGGAAAGGATACACAGGGCTGTCTTGGTACTTTTTCTTACCAGGATATGAAAAGCTAGAATTGTGAATGCAAAATGTTGGGGTTTGTTTGTTTGGAGACAGGGTCTCACTCTCTAACACCAGCTGGCTTGGAACTCTCTATGTAGAACAGGCTGACCTCAAATTCACAAAGACCCGCCCACCCCTGCCTCCTCCTACGTGCTGGGATTTTAAGGCATGTGCTACTATGCCAGGCTCAACGTTAAAAAAAAAAATCTTAAAGAGAGAGGAAGTAGAATGTCTTCTAAAGAGCCCAAAGCCTATGAGACTGTGAAGAAAAGTTTCCCTTGGAGTGATTTTAGGAGTGTTGTCAAGTCAGAAGAAGGATGTACAAACATTCTTTGCTACTTTCTCTAAAGTCAGTCCTGGCCCCTGCTATAGAGAGATCTTAATATGTACACACGACCGATTTAAAGAAGAATCTTCCCCCAGTACTCTGCATAAAATTTGCAACCACTGGCTGGGGAGATGGCTCTTTGGTTAAAGCACTTGATGTCCAAGCCTGAGGATTCGAGTTTGGATTCCCAGCATCCATGTCAATGCCAGGTGGATATGGCAGCCCGCCTGTGATTCCAGCTGCAGAAGGCAAAGGCTGAGGAAGAGAACAGCAGCGGAAGCCTTATCAGTGAGCTCTGGGTTTGACTGAAAGCCCGTGCCTCAGTGAATAAGATGGAAGAGCAATGGAATATGACTCCCAGCATTATGGAGGTGGGAGCCCGGGGGTGGGGGTGCTCCACATCTTCAGAAAGAAACAGAACCAGAGAAAAACAATTTTCAGTCATCAGTAGCAAGGAGTTTGCTTTGTAGAGCTAGGCACAAAGAAGTCCAAAAACTTCTTTGGTGCACTGTGTCATCGTGTAGTTTAACTGGAATGTCTTTCATGTAAAAGATTAACTCAGATTAATCTGTACCAGAGAGGAATGTGAGCTGGAAAGATCACGGCCCCATCTAGGTGCATTTTGGGGACAGCCTCTTATCCTTAGAGAAAACAGCCACGATATCATGTGCTTACAGGATAATGGTCTCCCCATGGCCCAAAAAATACTTCTAGCATTGAAGATAGGGTTGGAAAGTTGAAGACAAGTTTCGTCTAGTCAGAAAGGCTTTATCTGGACATACTGTGTTGTAACTCCTTTTGGGGGCAGGTCAGAGGAGAAGCCAGAGCTACAGGGGTGAAGATGGAGGGAAGCTTAAACAGACTCTAGAGACCAATCCCCTTCTCCTAACTCTAAGAAACTCAGGAGATACCTCTCTTCATACACACGTGTGTGTGTGTGTGTGTGTGTGTGCGCGCGCGCGCGCGCGTGCGTGCGTACGTGCGTACGTGTGTGTGTGTGTGTGTGTGTGTGTGTGTGTGTGTGTACATGTGTTGTTAGGCGAACACTCTACCACTAAACTATATCCCCCAACCAGGAAATATGTCTTAAGATGGGAGGGAACTGGACTAATAATAATAATTTAGTCATCCAGGGTCTAAAGTGGACTGTGTGAGGACTGAAAGGCCCAAGGGAGATACATTTTGAAGTTTGTGTTAATGACTCACTACAGACCCCTCCAAGATGACTCTTCAAGGGCAGATGAGGGAGGAAGAGTGGGAGTCCTTGGTGTGGTTGATAGACATAAGCTCACTTTTGTCCTGTGTCACCCAGTGTGAAGGTTCTGACTAGTATCCCAGAAGGGCTGACCAAGCTCCAAGGGTTAGTTGAGACAGGGACGCCCACTGTCTCAGTTAGGTAGCTTTACAGCCCCTGGTAAAACAATTCCATTTTTAAAAGAGCATGGCTATACAGCCAGTAATCAGGAAATGGAGGCATGTTCTACATTAGGAGCAAATGGAGCGGGGGGGGGGGGGGGGGGGGGCATCCCTGGACACACAAGGATGGGAAGGGGCACATGGAATCCTGAACTAGAAACCACAGGCCGGTCAGTAGGAGCTGGCCTTCAGGCTGATGACTGAGAAAAGAGGGGCTTGGAAATAAATTAAGGAGTGGTAAGCAAATTCTAAGAGGACCCGCCAATTTTTCTGTTCTTTGGTATACATATTTTGTATTATGCCATTGTCTTTGTGTGGGTGCTCTCTGCGAATACAATAGACTAATCACCCTGTTCCACTGATTAAGTTACATCATGCAGGACTCTGTGCAGACTGCAGCTGGCCCTCCTGCTGACTTTTGCAGGTGTTGATGCCATGTAAGGAGAGGGCCATGTGGTTAGGGCCCACAAACAGCCAGCAAAAATGGGGTCTCGGTGTCATAGTTGTGTGTGTGTGTGTGTGTGTGTGTGTTACATGTATTTGTGTGAACACACACATGCGCAGGTGTACATACCGGTGTTGAGGCCTGAGCTTGACACTGGGTGTCTTCCTTGATGGCTCCGAACCTTGTACATTGAGGCAGGATCTCTCATTTGAACCCAGGGCTCATGTATTTTGCTAATCTAGCTGGCCAGCTTGCTCTAGGGATCCTATATATCTGTTTCACCAGGAGTGGGATTACAGGTAGGTCACTGTGTCCACCTGGGCACTTACGTGGGCAGTGGGATTCAAATTCTGGTTGTCATGTTTGTGTCACATGTCTACCCAATGAATCATCTGCCCAACCCAAATTCCACATCTACAAGGAAATGAATCTTACCAGCAACTTTGAAGACTTTGGAAGTGGTCCCTGGGCCCCAGAGGAGAACACAGCTGGCGGAGGTTGAGAGCCTGGTTTCAGCCTGGTCAGAGGCTGAGCAGAGGACTCAGCTAACCTGTACCCACGGAACTGTGAGGTAATAAATGTGTGTTATTGCAAGCTACTAACCTGATGATGTATTTGCACATCAATAGAAAACTAATGCAGAGGGTCGAGGAGACGGGTCGGTGGGCAAAGGGCCTGCTGCTCAAGTAGGAGGACCTGAGTGTGGATCCCTGGCATCCAACTCCAGTGCTGGGGGCAAAGAGACAGAAGACTCCTGAGGCTTGCTGACAGGCCCCTCTTTTCTCAGTCTAGGCCGTCAGATTCAGTGACAGACCTTGTCTCAAAACCTAAGGTGGAGAATGATTGAGAAAGACCATCAACACCGACCTCTGGCCTCCACATGAATGCGCAGGCACACCTACATCCACCCACATGTGTACACAGGAAAACTAATATAGAAAGGCTGGCCTAGATTTGGGGAGATCTAGATTTGGGGGGCAGGCTGGGGGGAAGGTGAGGGGGGCGGGAGGGGGGAGAACAAGGGAATCTGTGCCTGTATGTAGAACTTAATTGTATTGCAAAATAAAAATTAAAAAAAAAAAAAAAGGAAAGGATGGGAGACAGTATGCTATCGGGTGACTAGATCCTGGAGGGTAGGACTCTCCTTTGGAGCAAACTTAGAGGATAAGGCAAAGGCCATCCCTTGTGCAACTGTCCTTAGCCTTGGCCACTCTAAGACATTGACAAGATGGAGTAGAGGCTGGTACAACCTCCACGTAAGTCCATTTAATAAGCCAACTGTGGTGACACACGCTTACAATCCCAGCATTTGGGAGGCTGAGGCAGGAGAATTGAGGAGGCCAAAGTAGGCTGTATAGTAAGTCCTTGTATGTCTCAAAAAGAAAAAAAGCAAACTCCAGTCAATTTGATAGACAATAGCTATCAAAACCACATGAATATATGTCATTTTTTAAATTACATTCTATTTCTTTACCTATTTGGAGTGTGTGTGTGTGTGTGTGCGTGTGCGTGTGCGTGTGCGTGTGCGTGTGCGTGTGCGTGTGTGTGTGTGTGTGTGTGTGTGTGTGTGATTTTGCTCCCTTGTGTGGAGGTCATATGACAACTTTCGGGACTCTGTCTGTTTACTTTTTATTGCTATGATAAACACCATGACCAAAGGCAAACTGTGGGGAGAAGAGCTCATTTTATTTAAGCTTTATACTATTATCTTAGTCACTGAGGGAAGTCAGGGCAGGAATTCAAAGCAGGATCCTGGAGGCAGGAACTTAAGCAAAGATCATGAGGGGTGCTGCTTACTGGCTTGCTCTTCATGGCTGCTCAGCTTGCCCTCTTCTACAAAGCAGGACCATCTGCCAGGGTGGCTCTGCCCATGGTGGCCTGGGCTTTCCCACATTTATCATTAATCAAGAAAATGCCACCACAGCCTTGCCTATAGGGCAATCTGGTAGAGGCATTTTCTCGGTTGAGGTCCCTCTTCCCAGATGACCCTAGCTTGTATCAAGTTTACAAAAATTAACGAGTACATAATCTCTCCTTCTGCTACGTGGGCCTGGAGATTGAATTCAGGTCCTCAGGCTTGGCCCAGGTGACTTTATCCACCAAGCCATCTGGCTGGCTTTGATTCAGTTATTTCACTTCTAGGAATTGACTCTACCCAGAGACATACATTAGCAGACATGGGAGGTGGTCTATACTGTGCCCAGTATTATATACATGACTGCACTTGCTCGGCCAATCAACAGGAATGCATTATTAGTAACATAGAAAATGCTTGTTAATAAAGATGCCTTAATACATTGTTGTACCATTGAATACTACTGGAAGAGGATAGCAATGAAGGAATTCTGTATGAATCAATTGGAAACATTTTCAACACATTTTAAAAAGTATTTTTTTAAGATTTATTTACTTTTTATGTATACGGTGTTCTGCCTGCATGTATCCCTGAAGGCCAGAAGAGGGCGCCAGATCTCATTACAGATGGTCGTGAGCCACCATGTGATTGCTAGGAATTGAACTCAGAACCTCTGGAAGAGCAGCCAGTGCTCTTAACTTCTGAGCCATCTCTCCAGCCCTCAATACATTTTTTTTAAAAAACTTATAATTTTATTTTATTTTTGTTTTTTTGAGACAGGGTTTCTTTGTGTAGCCCTGGCTGTCCTGGATCTCTCTCTATAGACCAGACTGCCCTCGAACTCATAGAGACCCACTTGCCTCTGCCTCCCCCACCCAAGTGCTAGGATTTAAAGATGTGCACTGCCACCATGCCCAGCTTCAATGCATTTTTTGAGGGGGAAAAAAACCTGCTAACAATGTAGAAAGTAGAATATATCATGTTAAAAGGAGGGAAATGGAGCCGGACAGTGGCGGTGAGTTCCAGGACAGCCAAGGCTTGTTTACACAGAGAAACCCTGAGTGGAAAAATACAAAGGAGAGAACTGGAGATGCAGACTCCATTTTGCTCCTTTTGCTCAATATTGCTTTAACTCTCCCAGAAAGCCATAATGGCTTCCTACTTGGAGAGGATAGGGACTACAGGAGATGAGGGACAGAGCCCTCTCACTATGTGTCTGTGGATACTTTCTATTTTGTTTTTGAGCTAAGTGTCCTGTATTCCAGGCCAGCCTCAAACTATGGAGCTGAGGATGACCTTGAACTCCTGAGCCATTTCCTGAATGCTAGGATTACAGGCCTGAATTATCACACTGAGGTTTGTGCGATGTTTGGAAATGAACTTTGGAAATGAGCTTTGGACATGCTAGGTAAGTGTTCTGTTAATTGAGCTATATCTTCCCACCCCCTAAACATTTTGTTTCTGAATCATGTTGAACTATCAACTATGTAAACTGTCCAATAAATGTATTCATTTCTGAGATTTTTTTTCGTTTTTCGAGACAGGGTTTCTCTGTGTAGCGTTGGAGCCTGTCCTGGATCTCGCTCTGTAGTCCAGGCTGGCCTCCAACTCAGAGATCTGCCTGCCTCTGCCTCCCGAGTGCGGGGATTAGAGGCGTGCGCTCCCGCTGCTGCCGCCGCCGCCGCCGCCGCCGCCGCCGCCGCCGCCGCCGCCGCCGCCACCACCGCCGCCGCCACCACCACCCTGAGAATTTTTAAACCCATGTATTTGTGTGTTTGTGTGTGGCCACGGAGGGCAGTGGCATCGTAGCTCCCTGGAGCTGGAGTTACAGGCAGTTGTGAACAACCTGATAGAGGCGTTTGGAACAGAACTCAGATCCTCCGCTAGAGCAGTACACGCTCTTAATTGCTGAGCCATCTCTCCAGCCTCCAAAGAGTGCATTTTAAAATGAAGACATTTAAAGAGGCTTGGGCACAGTAGAGCTCAGCATCGCCTCCTTTTATCCTATCATTGAATGGCCAAGATAGCCGCCCAAACTCTTCTCTTACCAGCCTCGCGCGGAGAGTCACCACTTACCTTTCCCACCTCAGCTCTGTGGGCAAGATTTAGGGGCTGCTTTTTCCAAGAAGTCACCAAGTCTCTCCCGGGACCCCCGATGGCAGCTGAGATTCCCCAGGAGGGGAAGTTCTGAGGCTCTGGCTAAGCCCGGAGCACCTGGGAAAGCTAGAGTTCAGAGAACCCAGCCGAGCCTGTCCTGCAGGTCTGCACCCCCTCAAGCAGGCCTAGGATTCCAAAGGGATGCATCAGGGCTAACAGAGCTGTTTACACAGCCGTCCTCTAGGCCTGTTTGAGACCTATCTTTTACCCGCCCACCTCACTTATATCTCTTATCACCTCTGTCCCCAGTGGTCATTCCTCTCTCCTCAGTCCCTCCTCCCCGTTCCTCCTCCAGGGCTTTCGGCCTTGATCTGGTCCTTTTGCTGCTAATCGCCTTCCGGTAGCAGACAGGACCCAGCAAGAAACAGATGGCACCCTCCAACTGGGTAATTTAAGAAGAATTTAATAAAGGACTATCCTGAAAGTATGGGCAAGATACAGGGAAGCCACGCGGGCTAGGGCAGTCCCCTGTGGGAAGGGCCGGATGCCGCGGTGGAATAGGCACCGGTGGAGCTGACGTTTGTGGTCGCTGCCTCAGGCAGGCGCTTCGCTGGGACTCTCTTGAGAGGCCTTGGGGAGTTACAATGCCGGACCCCAGGCTCCCAGTTTCCATCCCAGTTCCCAAACCCAACTGGAGCCCACTGATTCTGTACGGAAGGACCAGCCTCGCAAGCACACGGCATAGTGGGCAAGAGTGCAGAGTAGATCCAGAGGACAGAAGGAATACATCCCACACCCTTCCCACTTCAGAAAAGCTTCATGGCCGCAAGCTTTCAAACACGGGGACACAGGGGCCGGGGGTGGTGGCAAACCTGGGATGGTAGTGCACACTTAGTGAGTTCGACGCACCTGGGCTAAATGAGACCCTGTCTCAAAAACAAAACGAAACAAAACAAAAACCAAACCAAACAACAACAAAACCGAAGGGGATGGAGAGATGGCTTCGCGGTTCAAGCACATACTGTTCTTTCAGAGGACCTAAGTCCAATTCCTAACGCCCAGGTCAGGCAGCTCACAAGGCCTCTCACTGCAGCTCCCGCGTCATCTGAGGACCGCAGCGTCCCAGAGCACCTGGACTCAAGTGCGCACACTCCCATAGAGACACAAGCATACACAAAGTTTTTTTTAAAATCTTAAAAACAAAACAACAAAAACAAAAGAAGTCACTGGGTGGTGGCGGCGGCGGCGGCGGCGGCGGCGGCGGCGGCGCACGCCTTTAATCCCAGCACTCGGGAGGCAGAGCCAGGCGGATCTCTGTGAGTTCGAGGCCAGCATGGTCTACAGAGTGAGTTCCAGGACAGGCTCCAAAGCTACAGAGAAACTCTGTCTCAAAAGACAAAAACAAACAAACAAACAAACAAACAAAAACCAAAAAACAAAAAAAGGAGGTCATACAATGAGTACCAATAGCCAGTGTCTAGAGTCACCAGTTCTCACCCCAGAAGCACTCTCCTTTTAACCGTGTCCCCACATACCTGGCTTCACCATTTTGCAGCAAATGCCAAGCCTTGTGTTGTTTCCTTTGTCAATAATTCATATGCATGCAGAGTCAATGAACCCTGCAGGGACGTTCTCATGCTAGCCAAGTGTGCCTACCAAGGAAAATCTTTTGTTTGTTTGTTTGTTTGTCTGTTTGTTTTAGGAGGACAGGCTCTCACTATGTACCCCATACTGGTTTTGAACTTGCAATCCTCCTGTTTCAATCTCCCAAATGCTGAGATTACGGGTGTGAGCTACCACACCTCAGAAAAAAATGATAAAATAAAAAACTAAAAGCTGGTCATGGAGGTGCATGCCTGCAATCTCAGCACTCAGGAGGCAGGGATCATGAATCCCAGGCCAGCCTGGTCTACATAGAAAAGCCTGTGCAAGACCCTTTGTGAAAACAAAGAGTGAAGGTAATGGATCTCAACAATGGTCATTAGTGGACACCAAAAGCAGTAAGTGAAATCAGCGCTGAAAACTTTCCAATAGATGAACCAAACTGGCGCCACCTGATCCCACTAAGGGACTTCAATCTTTCTACAGGTGAGACAACACCCACTAGCCATCTCTTGATGTGATGTAGCTGGAAGTACACAGCAGTGCTTATTAAATATTCCTGCCTATAGCAAAGCTTCAATAAAGTCTCTTTGTCTAAGAAGAAACAGCAAATGAGTGGAGTAATGCCCTGTAGAAGCAATCAACAAGTGTCCAGAACAGATTAGCCAGTATTTTCAATAAATCAATAGTCCGGAAGTAAAGGGGAGGTAAAGCTGTTAAGAGAAGACCACAAGCTTCTGAGCTGTGATAACCAAGTATAATATAGGAATCTTGCTTAGGTCTTCAAGATATGTTTGTTATCACTAGGGACCTTCGGATACAGACTAAGATGAGTTGATGCTATGAAATTATTGGGACTGGTAATGCAATTCAGTGAAAAAATGCTGGCCTAACAGGCATCAGGCCTCAGGTTTGAGTCCCAGCCCAACAAACAAAAAAGAAAGAAAAAGAAAAGGGAAAAAAAGAAGAAGCAAGGAGAAAGATGTTGTTTCTGGAACCGGGGTTTAAGGCCAAACCTTGCACATGCTAGGCAAACACTTGACCACAGAGCTACAGAGTCCACTTGCTCATTTGGAAGATGCAACTGGGGCATGGGATTTAGAGCAACTGACACGTCTTTATTAGGCAGATGACACGACATGCTCTGGGTTTTGCTTTAAAATACTCCGGCAAGAGCCAAGTGTATCTGTCTGTACATAGCAAGTATCTGTACCTAACTTATTCCTTCAGAGAGACTTGGTCTCTACTCCTGAGTTACGGGTTTTAAATAATTCTCAGGAGATACTAGCTGCTTACACTCCACCTTCGTGCATTTCTGTGCCCACAGTCGTCAGGATTTGGTTGGCCACATCACGGTTGTCATGGCTTCTCTCTGTTGTCATAGTGTATACAACATGCCTATGAGAGTCCGCTTTTAATGAACCATTGACCACTCTAGCCATTTTTAAAAATGTTAACTTTTGTTTTTACTTTATGAGTGTTTGTATGTGTGCCTGGGCACCATGGGCACTACATGGGCACGTAGTGCCCTCAGAGGTCAGAGGGGTGTCTGATCCTCTGGAACTGGAGTTACAGAAAGTCGTGAGCCACCATGCAGGTGCTGGGAATTGAACCTGGGTCCTCTGGAAGAACAACCAGTGCTCTTAACTACTGAGCCATCTCTCCAGCCCCAACTCCTAGTCATTTTTTACTCAATCAGTCAATTAATGTGTGTGTGTGTGTGTGTGTGTGTGTGTGTGTGTGTGTGTGTGTGTGCATGTACTGTGTTGTTAGGTCACACATATGCCACAGTGGACAACCTTGGTAGCCCTTGCTGACCCTTTGTTTGAGGTACAGTCTCTCTCATACTGCTGCTTCCCTGCACCCTCTAGGCTAGCTGGTCCATGAATTTCCAATGTGGAGGACAGTGATTCTCCTGCCTCTGCTCCCATCTTGCTGTGAGAGTGCTGGGATTAGAGACATATGCATCTGGCCTTTACTTGGGTTCAAGGGATTCGAACTCAGATTGTCAGGTTTGCATGGCAGGCAAAAGCTTTTACCGCTAATCAGTGATTAGAAGTTTTCAGACACTTGTGTTTTTAAGGAAGGCTCTTGGGAACAATGAGCCATCTGTACCACTGTGCTGAGGGTTCCACAGGCATGACTCCTTCATCTTCGAATGTTGAGCTGCTTTTACGGAAAGACTGGAAGCCAAATTTTTTTTTTCCTGTTTACCGGTGATTTGATTTGCTCAAAATGATTTGAGTAGAATTCTTTCTTAATCTCTAAAGTTCAGTGCTTTCATGAGGATTTGTACTGAATTCAGCTGCTGCATGGCAATTTTACCCAGGACAGGTAAATTTAGTGTTTTTGTGTGTACGATATGTGTGTGGGTCCATAGTATGTGTATGCACCTGCCATGTAGTACGTGTGCTGGGGGGCAGTCCAGGAACAACTTTATGGTCAGTTCTCTTCTTCCATGCGGACAAAATACTCATATATATAAAATAAAAATAAATGAAACTAGCAAAAAGTACAGGCTGGTTGGTAGTCCTTATGGATTTTTTTTTTTTAAAAGAGATTGGAAGCTGAGCGGTGGTGGTGAGCACCTTTAATCTCAGCACTCAGAAGGCAGAGGCAGGTGGATCTCTATGAGTTCGAGGCCAGCCTGGTGAGTTCCAGGACAGCCAGGGCCACACAGAGAATCCCTGTCTGGAAAAAACAAAAGCGAGCGAGAGAGAGAGAGAGAGAGAGAGAGAGAGAGAGAGAGAGAGAGAGAGAGAGGGATTGGACTTAATGATAGAGGTCAGTGCTGGATACTGTACCAGTCAGATAAACTTTCTTCTGGTCTGCTGTTGTTAGTCAAATGACAACTGAAAAAACTAAATTCATAGTTTTCAGAAAGGAAAAACCCGAGACAAGAGAGTTTGACAGGCAAGTGCTGCCAAATGTGTAAGGAGTGAACGATGTCGACTCTCTAGAGCTCTTCCAGGGGTTGGAGGAGAACCCTAGCTCTCCTTATGAGGGCAGTGTTACTGCGATGCCAATACCAGACATGGACATTGCAAGGGAAGAGCCTGACAGATTGCCACCCCTTCTGGCCACAGGCCAAAACCCTGGGAGACGATAAGAGCGGTGCAAAATGAGAGATGAGAGCCGGTTCCAAGTGGGATTTCCCCGTGGGAGACAAAGCTCCCGAAGCCAGTGGACTCTAACATAACAACAGCCTTCCACAGGGAAATCACGTGCTCATATGAAATGATGCAGAAAAGGCGTTCGGCAGAAGTCAACATCCATCCAAGAAAACAAAACAAAACAAAACAAAAAAAAAACCCCAAGCCACTCACAGCAGATTAGGAGGACAGATAATTTTCCTCAAGTCAATACAAGGCTTACACACACACACACACACACACACACACACACACACACAATTTCAAATGTTTGTGTGTGTGTGTGTGTGTTTTGTTTTGCTCTTTTGAGACAGGGTTTCTCTGTGTAGCCCTGGCTGTCCTGTAACTCACTCTGTAGATCATGTTGGCCTCAAACTCAGAGATCCACCTGCCTGTTTCCCCGAGTCCTAGGATTAAAGGTGTGGGCCACCAAGCCTGGCTACTGCAAATGTTATTTTTAATCCTGAAAGACTGAATACTTTCCTTTTAAGATAGAAAACAGGGGCGTGGATGTAGTTCAGTTGGTAAAGTGCTTGCCTAGCATGCACAAAGCCTGGGATCGAATCCCAGCACTACATAAACCAGTTAAAGATAGTGTCTTTAATAGCACTCTAATGGCACACATCTGCAATCTCAGCCCTTGGGAGTGGAGACAGGAGGATGAAAAGTTCCAGGTCATCCTGAACTAAGTTTATAGCCAATCTGGGATATGTGAGATTGTGACCAAAATACTACTTCTACTGATGATGATGAAGAAGATGATGAAGATGATGATGATGATGATAGTCAGGCATAGTATTGCATGCCTTTGATCCCGAAAGTGGATCTTTTGAGTTTGAAACCAGCCTGGTCTACAAAGCAAGTTCCAGAACAGCCGGGGCTACACAGAGAAACCATGTAAAAACAAAAAACAAAACAAACAAAAATAACAATAATAGCAAGGCAGTGGTGGTGCACGCTTTTAATTCCAACACTTGGGAGGCAGAGGCAGGTGGATTTTTGTGAGTTCGAGGCCAGCCTGGTCTACATAGTGAGTTCCAGTTCCATGACAGCTAGGGCTGTTACACAGAGAAACTCTGTCTCAGGAGAAAAAAAAACTAAAATAATAATAATAATAACAACAACAACAACAATAATAAATTGAAAACCAAGAGCCAAGTGTGGTAAGCTTGTAATCTCAGTCTAAGGCAAGACAATCAATCCCCTCAATTTCAAAGCCAGCCTGGGCTACAGAGTGAGTTCCTGGGCAGCCTGGGCTAAAAGGAAGAAAGAAAGGTGAAGAGGCTGACTCTGAACAACAAACTGCTGTAAAGTTTGCACTGAAAGCCCCAGGCCAGTACAACAAGACAGTAAACAGAAGGGACTCTGTTGCACTCCCCTTTACAGCAATGTGACATCTCCAGAGAAGATCCCCAGAAAGTTCTAGAACTCAAAAGATAATTCAGCCAGCTCACAAGATACACTCAAGGTCAACACACAGTGTTTCTATACAGTGCTAACAGTGTGGCAGGCAAGTTCTTATATAGTTGCATTTTGAAAGACTTTTTTTTTTGTAAATTTTTTGAGACAAGGTCTCACTATATAGTTGTGGCTGCCCTGAAACTCTGGAACTCACGGAGTAGTTGCTGGGATTAAAGGAGTGTGCCACCATGCTTCAAAGAAACTGAAATTGTTTTAAAAGATCATCTGTGTAGCTCTAAAAGTGAAGTAGCTAGATAAAAATCTGATAACATGGATTGGAGTGATGGCTCAGTGGTTAAGAGCCCTGGCTGCTCTTCCAGAGGACCAGGGTTCAATTCCCAGCAACTACATGACAACTCACAACTGTCTGTAACTGCAGCTCCAGGTGATTCAACATGCTCACACAGGCAAAACACCAATGCTCATATAAATAAATCTTTTTAAAAATCGGATAATCCCCCCCCCAAAAAAAAAAATTAGCCGGGCGGTGGTGGCGCACGCCTTTAATCCCAACACTCGGGAGGCAGAGCCAGGCGGATCTCTGTGAGTTCGAGGCCAGCCTGGTCTCCAAAGCGAGTTCCAGGAAAGGCGCAAAGCTACACAGAGAAACCCTGTTTCGAAAAACAAAACAAAACAAAACAAAAATCGGATAACCATATATAGGGTCTAGACACTAAAACTATTTAAAAACTGACAAAAGAGGCCAAACAGGTAACTAAATGGAAACAATTCAAAGAAGCATAAAGTTGGAGGCGCCTTCAGTTCCTATTTTTAAGGCTTACCAAGGGCCTGGAGAAATGGTTTAGTCAGTAAAGTGCTTGCAAGCGTGAAGATCTGACTTCAAAGCCTGCCATCACCTAAGACGCCAACTGCTGCAGGAGCCCATGTCTGTCATCCCAACACTGGCCAGCCAGCCTAGTCAAATCAGTGACCCCACATTCAGTGAGAGACCCTGTCTCAAAAACTGTGAGGGATGGCCACTGAGAACGACACTCAAGTCAACCTCTGGTCTACACACACACACACACACACACACACACACACACACACACACACGCATACACACACACATATGCACACATACACTACACACACACACCTAAGCACAGAAGGCTTACTATGTAGTTATAATCACAGAGGTTGCTTGGCATTTGCAGGGAGCTAGCCACATAGATCAATAGCCACAGAAATCAATGGAACAAAATAAAGAAGCCAGAAATAGACCAGCTGAAATGTGGACAACCAATTTTTGACAAAGGTGTGAAAGCAATTCAGTTGAGGAAAAATTGCTTTTTCAACAGGATGCTGGAGCCACTGGACATCAGAGGAAATGGGGGGAGCTCAACTTAAACTTCTCATCTCACATAGAAAAGACCTCAGAAGGGAACAGAGATATAAGAATAAAACAGAACTATAGAGCATTTAGAAAAAAATGGTTGGAAAAAAAATTTTCAAATTTAGAGCTAGAGAAATGATCCATAGAGTTGATGTCAAAAGCACAACCCACAGAAGGAGAAACACAAATTGTACTTTGTGAAAATTGTTTTTCTCTATGAAAGAGCCTGTGAAGAAGGAAAAAAAGGGCAAGTTATAACCTGAGGAAGGTATTTGCGAAGCCCACATCTCATAAAGGATTCCTATCTAGAAAATGGAAGGAATGCTTGAAACTCTGCGGTGAAAAACAAAAAAAACAATAATTAGAGGTGGACTTTCACCCGAGAAGATACAGAGATACCAAACACAGCTGTTCAAAGGTGCTCACCTGGCATTAGCTAGCAGAAAAGCGAATGATAAGACTTCTGGGAGGCACGAAGGCATGAAGGCCCCCTGGAATGGCTAGCAGATGGTAGCCAGGCTAGATGCTTTCATTCGGGGCACGGGGTACGGGGTGCCGGAGTCCTCATGCATGCTGGGAAGGATGTGAAGACATCTGCTTAGCCTCAGTGCTGCTTCTGAGGCTGAGCAGATGTCTTATGAATTCACCTTTCAGGTATTTACCCCCGGGGCAAGGGTCAGTCAAGTAAGACAGGTGGGCCAGTCAGCCCCAGTATCTGCTTTGGAAGGGCCACGGGCTAGGGAATGTTTTTTACATTTTTAGAAGAATTGCTTAAGAGAGGAGGGGAGGAGAAGAAGATGGTGGTGGAGGAGGAGGAACCCGTGACAGAGATTATCAGTGGCTTACAGGGCCAAAGAGTTTTACTCCCTAACTTCTACAGAAAAGACATTGCTGGCTTCTGCCCAAAGAAATGAAAACATGAATTCTTGCTCCTCTCCCTTTTGCTGCAAACTGGAAGTCACCCCAAATGTCCTCCAGGGGGTGACTAGGTAAACAATGAGTGATCTGACCTTAAAATGGAACTCTACTTAGCAAAAAAATGGCTTCAGGAAAGACTAGATGAAGGCTGGAAAGATGGTTCAGTGGTTAAGAGCATGGGATGCTCTTGTGGGGACTTGAATTCAGTTCCCAGCACCTATATGAGGCATTCCACTACTGCCTTCAACTCTAGCTCCTGGGGGATCTGACATTTCTGGCTTTCCTGGGCACCTACACTCTGTGCACACACTCGAGGGCACACACACACACACACACACACACTTAAAAATAAAAAATATTTAAAATAAGACTATATTACTGATACAATAATATAAAACTCAAACTTGGGTGAACCTCAAAACCATTCCACTGAGGGCAAGAAGCCAGTTTCAGAAGGGATCCCCTGTGTGATTCTTCTAGGACAGTCTTAGAACTATGAAACTGCAGCGACAGGAAGAGCTCAGTGGTGTTGGTCGGGGTGGATGTGACATACAGGAGCAGAAGGATGAGGATGCTGTGATGGAGCTGGTCACACAAATACATATATTCTAAGATTTGTGTGGTTTTACAGCCAAGGAAGGAGTCCATTCTACTGCATGGCCATTTGGGGGTTTTGTGTTTTGTTTTGTTTTGTTTTGGGGGTTGTTTGTTTTGGGTTTGGTTTATGTTTTGTAATAAGATCTCCAATAGCCCAGGATGGCCTCAGAGTAGCCAAGGCTAGTCTCAAACTCCTGATCTTCCTGCCTCCTTTTCTGAGTACTGGGATTGCAGGTGTGCACTACCATGTCTGGGCTTTTATTTTAATTTATTATGTTTATTTATTAACTTCATTCAGGTTTTTGTTTTGTTTTGTGTATGTGTGTGCACCCACACACATGTACCACAACATATGCATACAGGTCAGAGGACAAAATTGCGGGAGTCAGTTCTCTCCTTCCATCTTTACCTGGATTCTGGGGATCGATGGCAAGCCTTTTATTTGGTGAGACATCTTGCCACTTCATTCCTGGGAAATTTTTAAGTAAAATACTAAAAAGAAATTTGAACCACTCAAGCATTTGGTAATGTGTAGCTCACTTTAAAGTAGGTCATGGGGCTAGAGATGTAGCTCAGTGGTAGAATATTCTCAAAAGGCCTCTGTTCCATCCTCTGCCCTGCAAAAATAAATATATGGCTCGTGAAGGCAAATGAAATCTCTCTCTCTCTCTCCCTCTCTCTCTGTGTGTGTGTGTGTGTGTGTCTGTCTCTGTCTGTCTCTGTCTGTCTCTGTCTCTGTCTGTCTCTGTCTCTCTCTGTCTCTGTCTCTGTCTCTGTCTCTGTCTCTCTCTCTCTTCTTTTCTTTGAGACAGGGTTTCTCTGTGTAGCTTTGCACCTTTCCTGGGACTCACTTGGTAGCCCAGGCTGGCCTCAAACTCAGAGATCCACCTGCCTCTGCCTCCCTAGTGCTTGGATTAAAGGCGTGCGCCGCCGCCGCCGCCGCCGCCGCCGCCGCCGCCGCCGCCGCCGCCACTGGCAAAAGTGAAATCTTCAATTGAGCTGGCTAGTACCCCCTGTCAAGACACTGTTGCAGAATGTTGCTTTTGACAGCAGGAGGAGGAGCAGTTAGGTGGCGAGGGCCATGGATCTGGAGACAGATGGAGGATCATTAGACACGTCACAAATCTTCTGTAATATCGGTGCTTCTGGGATGGCATTTTCAATGAAGTCATTTCGAGCTTCACTGAGACTTTGGCATGAGGTAGATCAGAGGGTTACAAGTCATTCTCGGAGAAGATAAAGAATATTTTCAGTTTTCAGAACCGATGCCTGAAGTGGCACTTCAAGACAAGAAGGCTCAGCATTCACAGGCAGGTGCTGCTGAGAGTTGGGTTTCCCTCTGATGAGCCTATCACACACACAGGCCTCACAAGCTCGGCTACTCATGTTAACAGGGCCCTGTGGTAATGAACATTCTAGTGTTACCTCCAGATGGTGGCGGTGACGAAGAATAACTCTAATCCCCTTTCATCCAATTAAAGACTTCCCAGTCGAGCCTTGCAAACTAATGTGATATTGTTTTTCTTTGTCATCCAAGGACATGGCTCTCTGCCTAGTATTTCACAGTCCATTAAAAAAAAATACAGTTTCTTTTCTTTCTTTTTGTCTTACGTGTATGAGTGCTTGCCTGTATGTAAGTGTACCACATGCATGCAGTGCCCTTAGAGGCCGGAAGACGGTGTCAGATCCTCTGGAAATGGAATTACATTGGCTGTGAGCTGCCAAGTGGGTCCTGGGATTAGAAATCAGGTCCTCTGCAAGAGCAGTAAGTGCTCTTAATTGCTAAGCCATCTCTCCAGACCCTCAGAGCCCATTTCTGAAGGTAGCTGATGCGATGCTGGGGATGTAGCTCAGTGGCAGAGTACTTGACCATCTTGTGCAATGCTTGTTCATCCCCACACACACACACACACACACACACACACACACACACACACACACACACACTACAATTAGTTGATATGAAGGAAAAAGAATTTTCAAAGTCCATCCTATACTCTGTATGTGTGTCTTTGTTACTTTGTTATTGCTGTGAAGAAACACCATGACCAAGGCAACTTATAAAATAAAGCATTTAACTGGGGGCTTGCTTACAGTTCCAGAGGTTCGAGTCCATGAGCATCACGGTGGGGAGCATGGCAACAGGCAGGCATGGTGCTGGAGCAGTAGCTGAGAGTTTGCATCTTGATCCACAAGAATGAAGCAGAGAGCTAACTGGGAATGGCATAGGCTTTTTGTTTTGTTGTTGCTGTCATGGTTTTGAGACAGGGTTTCTTTGTGTAGCCCTGGCTGTCCTGGAACTCATTAAGTAGACCAGGCTGGCCTCGAACTCAGAGATCCACCTGCCTCTTCGAGTGCTGAAATCAAAGGTGTGTACCACTACTCCCAGCTAGGCATGGCCTTTTGAAACCTCAAAACCCACTCCCAGTAACACACCTTCTCCAACCAAGTCATACCTCCTAATCATCTCCAAACAGTTCCACCAACTAGTGAGGAAATATTCCAACTATGAACTCATGGGAGTCATTCTCGTTCAAGCCAGTGTGTGCGGTGTGTGTGTGCAGGTGCATTTGTGCGTGAAGGCAGAGGTCAAATCTGGATAGCTTCCTCAATGGTCTCCACGTTACCGCGTGAGACAGGGTCTCTCACTGAACTTGGGGCTCACTGCTTTAGCTAGACTGCCTGGCCAGCAAGACTCAGGGATCCTCCCATCTCTGCCTCATTTGCCAATGGACAGGCCATTTTTCTATCTGATGCTTCGCAGAGAGATTACAGGCCCAGGCTACCACATCTGGTTGTTTTGTCTCTGCTAGAGATGAACCCAGGTGGCCATTCTTGCACAGCAAACACTGTCCGTACTGAGTCACATCTCCACCCCACCCCACCATTTTACATTCTTTCCAACATGCCTGAATTGACAAACAGCAAGAGAAGAAACACATCCAAGGAAGCCTAGGAAATGCAGAAAAATGGAGGAAGAGGCTTTGTGACCAGCTTCCAGTTTGCCACAAGGAACTCTGTGGTGGTGGAGGATGGGTTGGTGAGAAGGCATTTGAACATTTTCCTGAGAGTATTTCTCACAAGGTCAACATTAGCCTAAAATGAAGACCAAGAGGCAAGGGCAGGGCCTTTGATGTCGGCCTGTGTGCTGATCAGGTCCACCAGGATCACTTAGGTGCTGACAGTCTGCTGGGAAGAGGCTTACGTCGGGAAATGCCTGTGGGAGACATCATAAGGGAGCGTTCAAGGTGGGTAGGCCAGCCTCAGAGCACAGCCATGGAAGAGCAAGCCCTCAGCTAGGAAAGAGAGTGAGGTGGGATCAAAGAAACTCGAATCAAAACTGTGCTGAGATCCCATCTCACCCTACCTGGCATGGCTGTCACCAAGAAGTCAAACGAGGAGGACTGTGGTGAGGGTAGGAGATGGAGGAACCCTGCTACACTGTCGGTGGGCATGGAAGTTAGTGCACCCACTGTGGAAACCACTATGGAGACACCTAAAAAACTAGTTAAGACAGCTTCTGGGCACTGACTCGGAGCAATCGAAGCCAGCTTACTCTAGACATCTCTGCACAGCCTTGCTCTTTGTGACATCATTCACAGCAGCCAAGTCATGGATCAGCCCCAGTACTCGATGACAGATGAATGGGTAAAGAAAACACGGTTCATAGACACAGACTAGGTCTTTTTTTTTTTTTTTTTGCTTCCAAAGAATTCTTTATGTGTATGTTTTTCCCTGCCTGTATGCATGTGCACTGCATGTGTGCCTGATGCCTACAGTGGCCAGCAACAATTCTGAGCTACCATGTGGGTGGTGGGAATCAAACCCATGTCCTCTGAAAGAGCAATCCCTAACCACTGAACCATCCCACCAGCTCCTGCAATGGAGTTTTATTCATCCACATAGAAGAGTGAACTTATGTCATTTGCAGAAAAATGGACGCATCTAGAGATCAGAATATTAAGCAAAAGGAGCCAGAATTAGAAAGAGAACTATGGTGTGTTTTCTCTCCCACGTGAGTCCCAGATTTTCAAAAAGGGGGGTGGTGGGGGTGCTATTTAGGCAGTGGGCAGGACTGAAGGGAGAGAGGAAGGAGGTCAAGAGAAGATACTGAAGGGACAAAGTGTCTTGTACTCGGTGTGAAGGTATCGCATCGCAACCCATTATCTTGTGGAAATAATACATGAAAACAGTTTTTAAAGTGCTGAGTCAGAGTGATGTCAGCAACATGGAGGATTAAGAAGCCTCAGACCATTTTTCTTCCCACAGGGACACGGCGTCCACATCAATGTGTGGGCCAGTTCCCTTTGTGAGAACGCAGAAACCAGCCAGGTGCCTCCTCATCCTGGGAGAGTGGGAAAAGAGCTTCATAGGGAAACGGCTGGGACCTGCTGGCACCTTCTGGCACCTTCCCTACCGAGTCTCTCTCATCAGCACAGGCCCACCCGAGGGTGGGGAACTCTCAGTACCCTGGCTGTTCCCCGGGAAGGAAGGGAAAGACAGGAGTGGACTGGCTGTCCAACATTCTGACTTTTCTGGGGTCAGGGGCCACCTGAGGGGCTGCCTTCTCTCTTGCCTGTTTTCAAGAGTGCTGACAGGCAGGACTCAGCATGCTTCGGATGCCACAGGTCACTGGGAGCAAGAAAGAGCTGGGCCTGCAGTTGCTCCAGGGGAACCTTCCCCTAAGACAGCAAACAGCCCCACAAGGCTTGGAGGCTTCTCCTGGCGATAAGGAGGGGCAGATGAGCAGAATGGAGCCAAGAGGTCAGCACCAGGGGTTCTTGAGGGTGCCTGAGGGACTGGTTTCTGTGGCGTCTGTCACATCTGTTTCAGAGTCTGGAGATCTCTTGATGCCTGAGGACAGCTGAGGACTTACTAGGGGCTGTGTACAGAGGACAGGCTGTACAGGGTACAGGCCAGAACAGCTCACTGGCTTCTCAATCTGTAGGGAAAAGGGGAAGTGAGCTCAATGTTTCCGCTTTGGGGGGCCTGTTTTCTGCCTTGCCTGCCTTAAAGCAAGGACAGAACTCAGAAAACACGGGGTGCCAAGAAAAAAAAAAGAACGAATGAACCAACAAAAGAGAAAGAGAGAGAGAGAGAGAGAGAGAGAAAGGAAGGAAGGAAGGAAGAAAGGGAGAGAGGAGGGAAGGAAGGAAGGAAGGAAGCAAGGAAGGAAGGAAGGAAGGAAAAGAAAGAAGAAGAATAGTGCCCTGTGGCACACTCCAGAAGGCAGCCCAGAGGCTGGGAGCAAATGGATGGGAGAGAAAGCGGGGTGGCCACATTTGGGCTGCATAAAAACTGCCAACAGGAAACAGAGGGATAGGTATTATAGACTGCTGGCAGGGCCAGCTCACTGGGAAGACGTGACAAACACAGATATGCCAGCAGCATCAAGGATCGAAACATACAGGGCCCACAGACTCATGTAGCTGGCCTGGGTAGATGGCTCAAGGGTTGTGAGTGTGTACTGCTCTTAAAAAGACATGAGTTGGCTCCCAGCATCCATGTCCTTGGGCAGCTGTGAGCTGTCTGTAATTCCAGCTCCAGGGAATCTGATACCTTCTTCTGGCCTCTGTAATCACAAAGGAATAAAAAGAAAAAATAACACTCATGTAATTTAAAAGGTAACTAACAAGGTAACAGTAGAATGTCCCCCTCCACAGCAACAAGACACACGTTCTTCTGAAGCACACACTGAACACTCTCCAGGGCAGCTCACATGTGAGAGCAGCCAAAAGAGGTCCAACCAAGGGAAGAAGACTGAAATCACGCCAGTGGCTTCCCTGACCACAGTGGAATGAGACTAGGAATCAGTAGCAAAGATAACCCTGGGCAATTCACAAATAGGTGAAATTAAACAATAGACTCAGACAATGGAAGATAAAAAAAAGAAGGCAGAAGAGCAATCAGAAAACATCTAGACCAATGAAAATGAAAACACCACAGGGACTGGGTATGCTTAGAATCCACAAAGGCCAGTGCTCCAAAAAGAAGGAAGAGAAAAGGATAGGAGGAAAAAAGGGGAGGGGGAAGGGAGAGAGGAAATGAAATATACCCAACTGTGTGTGATGCGGCAAAAGCAGTTCTAGGAAGTATTTAGTGATTTAGCCAGTTAGTGATAAATGGCTGCATTCCAAAAAGAAAGAACACCTCCCCACGCCCTCATCCCCCCTCCATCCCCCCACCCCAGGGTTAGAGAGATGACTCAGCAGGTAAAAATGCTTCCCAGTCTTCCAGAAGAGCCCAGTTTGATCACTAGGCTAGCATAGACAGATGTGCAAACAGCATGTGTGGGCTGCCCACAACTGACTGTAGCCCCAGCTCCAGGGGAGCCAATATCCTCTTCTGGCCTCTGAGGGTACTGCTCTTGTGGGTGTGTACCCACACACAGACACATAACCAAAGATACAAAATAAGACATTTTCAAAAGAAGAGATCTCAAACAATCTCTCTGCTGAAGAAACCAGAGAGCCAGCAAGATGAGGCCACAGGTCAAAGCACTGGCCCCCAAGTCTGACGGCTCAAGTTAGATCTCTGAGACCCATATGGTAGTAAGAACCAACTCCTGAAAGTTATCTTGTGACTTCCACACATTAATGTGTTACACACAGCCCACTTCATAAAATACATGGAATAAAAAAACAACTTGTTAAAGAGACCAGGACAAAAGTTGGGTATGGTGGCCAATGCCTGTAATCCAAGGCTCGTTTGCACTGACTAGAAAGATCCTGTCTCAAACAACAGCAAAGCGGAAAACAGCAAAAAGCTAAGTCCTCAAACAGAAAGACAAAAGGAGGAAGAAGAGCAAAAGGGGGAGAAAGACAAGGAAAGAGGGAAAGGAGGAGGAGAAGCTCGGGAGCGATGGCTTCATTGGTGAAGTCTACTAAACATTTCAAGAAAAATTAGTGCCAATCTTTCCCAGACTTTTCCAAAACACAGAAGAGGCAGGCTGCTCCTCAGTTCATTTTGTGACGTGAGCGCCGTCCTTATACCATGGGTTGGGAGACTTAATATTGCTAATATATCTATACTACTCAAAGCAGAATTCCATTTTAATGCATTCTCTGTGAAAATCCAAGTGGCGCCAAGCGGCGGTGGCAGCACACGACTTTACTCCTAGCTCTTGGGAGGCAGAGGCAGGCAGCTCTCTGTGCCAGGGCATCTGATGCCCTTCCAGCACTGCACTCCCTTGGTACACATACAGACATGCAGGCAAAACATCCACACACACAAAATAAAAATAAAGGTTAAAAAAATTAAAGTGAATGTCTCAAAATATTAGCAACTCAATAGCAAAACAAAAAACCTGATTTTAAAATGGACAAAGGGACTCGACAGGCACCTCATGAGCAGACAGGAAGCACTGACTTGCGAAACCGCTCACCTTCACTAAATTATGAGCAAATGGCAGGTGAAAACCACCAAGAGATATCACTTCACACCTCGTGGAGGGGGACGTGATAAAAATAAATAAGTAAATAATGAAAGCAAAAAAATAGCCAGTGATAACAAAGATGTGGAAAAACTGGTGCTCTCACAGAGCTGGGAACCACTGTGAGGTTTCTTTAACAACAGTCTTAGGAGTCCACAATCCCATTTCCGCTTGTTATTCAAAAGAACCCAAAGCAGGAGCGCCTCTCTCTCTCTCTCTCTCTCTCTCTCTCTCTCTCTCTCTCTCTCTCTCTCCCCCCCCCCACCCCGCATGCATGCGCGCACGTGTGTGTGTGTGTGTGTGTGTGTGTGTGTGTGTGTGTGTGTGTTGTATGTGCAAGACCCAACTGTCTCCGGGGCTCTGCCTCTCACAGCACTGGCGTTACATGTTTGACCATGCCAAGCTTTTTATAAATGTGCTGAAGATTTGAACTCCAGCCTTTATGCTTGAGTATGAAGTGCTCTTTTTCTCGGACCCATCTCCTAGCTCCGAAATCAGGATCTCAGACTGGACCCTGTCTCAAAAAATAAATTATAATAATAAAACAAAGTAGAAAATGGCATATAAATATATATTATACGTGCAATGGCACTGTTGCTCAGTCCTAGGGGACCAAAGGGAATCCTGTTACATGGCACCACATCAATAAACTTGGAAGATATTCGGTGAAATAATCTTGTCACAGAAGGACAAATACCACATGACTTCCCTTCCTTGGACCATCTAAAGCAAAACTCATTGAAACAGAGGGTAGAATGGTAGTTGTCAGAGACTTGAGGCAGAGGTTATTAAGAGGAGATCTGAGGTGGGGATTTAGCCCAGTGGTAGAGCACTTGCCTAGCAAACACAAGGCCCTGGGTTCGATTCTCAGCTCCAAAAAAAAAAAAAAAAAAAAAAAAAAGAGGAGATCTGCTGCCTGGTACGTGTCAGGTTTCTGTTAAACAAGCCTGTGGTCTTGGCTTCCACTCCCAGTAGAGCATAAACTGGGAGTGGTGGCGCAGGAATCTCAGCAATGGGTGTGGAGGAAGGCAGAGTTCAAGGCCATCTTTGGCTACATACAGAGTTCAAAATCAGCCCCAGCTACTCCACACTATGTTTCAAAACAAATTTTTTTAAAAAAAGAACAAAAGGTTCCGTTATGCAAGATGAAAAGGCCCTGAAGATGATTGTGCGACACTGTGCTCAGACTTCTGACTGCAGCAGCCACGCTCTGCGGGTCGCGGAGGCGGGCAGAGGCGGAGCCGAGGGAGCCCGGCCCGGCGGCCCCTGGGGCGGTGGCAGCCCAGCAGGCGTCTCGCCGGGCCGCTTCGCTTCCACACTCGTCTCGAAGGACCCGAGAGGGAAGGATGTCGTCGGGGCTTAAGGCCGAGCTGGAGTTCCTGGCGTCCATCTTCAACAAGGACCACGAGCGGCTGCGCATCGTGAGCTGGCAGCTGGATGAGCTGCAATGTCAGTTCCTGGTGCCGCCGGCTCCCGCGGGCAGCCCGCCCTCGCCGCCGCCGCTCATCCTGCACTGCACCATCACCGAGTCCTACCCATCTTCTCCGGCGATTTGGTTCGTGGACTCTGATGATCCAGATCTCACATCGATCCTGGAACGTCTGGAAGATTCGAAGCCCAACAGTTCGCTTCGTCAGCAGCTCAAGTGGCTGATTTGTGAACTCTGCAGCTTATATAACCTGCCTGAGCACCTGGATGTGGAGACGCTGGACCAGCCGGTTCCCATCGCTCAAAAGGCGACCATCGAAGAGGTGCCCTCGGAGGATGAAGAGGAAGATGCAGCTGATGGGCTGGAAGACTTGGATCATTATGAACTGAGAGAAGAAGACACTAGTAGTGAGAAAAAGTCAGAGGATGAAGGGATTGAGAATGAGCATTTGGCAATATTGGAGAATATTAGGAAGAGTCAAAGGCAAGACCATTTAAATGGTACCGTGTCTGGGTCGGTGCATGCTTCAAATAGACTTATGAAAGAACTGAGAGAGATATACAGATCGCAGAGCTACAAATCAGGGACTTATTCCGTGGAACTGATAAATGACAGCTTATATGACTGGCACGTTAAACTGAGGAAAGTTGACCCTGATAGTCCCTTGTATGGTGATCTTCAGCTCTTGAAAGAAAAAGAAGGCACAGAATATATTTTGCTTAACTTTTCTTTTAAGGATAACTTTCCATTTGATCCTCCATTTGTTCGCGTTGAGTCGCCTGTTCTGTCTGGAGGGTATGTCTTGGGTGGAGGGGCATTGTGTATGGAACTGCTCACAAAACAGGGTTGGAGCAGCGCCTACTCCATAGAATCGGTCATCATGCAGATCAATGCCACCTTAGTCAAAGGCAAAGCTAGGGTGCGCTTTGGAGCAGATAAGAATCAATATAATCTAGAAACAGCCCAACAGTCCTATGACTCCGTTGTGCAGATGCATGAGAAAAAGGGCTGGTTCACTCCTCCAAAGGAAGATGGGTAAATAGTTGATTGCCTGTATTTGAAACAATGTAGCTTTAAAGACACAAGCTTTGCGTATCCTTGTAACAGTAGTACCGAAGATATTAGTTAACTGGTGTTTTAGTGAATAATCTGTCAACTGACCGCCAATAGAAGTTTCAACCTTTTCATTTGCTTACTGTGAGGGTCTTGGGCTGAACGTGAGCCTTTACTGTGGTTTTCTCTGTAAGTAGACATAGTGTCTGTTCTTTGTCGTCTTTTCTCCTTGATTAAGTGAAATATGTTATGTAGGCCAGTCAGTTGCGATTTTATAGAAAATTTTCTTTTATGGGGGGATAATGAGGGTTTGCAAACTGTTGTTCCATTTAGAGCCAATAAAAGTTTTGCCAGTGTCCAATACTGGCTAGACCATTTTTGTGTCCGTGCCTTTTGTTTGTGTGATGTTGCGGATGGAGCCCAGGGCCTCCTGCGTGAATGGTTGTCTTCTCAACCACAGTCTATTTCAGGTCTAAAGCCATTTTATTGCCTAAATAATGACAGAAAACTTGCTCGTGAATTGATAACTTTTTTTTTTTATAAGCCAGGTGGTGATACGAAGTATTTCCTGAAGCTGGGCTCTTAACTGAGTTATAGCGCACTTGGGCAAAGCAATCAAGACCAAGCCACTTAAGGCTTGTTAGCAGTCATTTGTACTAGTTCTGCTGGGCTGAATACCCACTCCCCTTCTTTTGCCTCTTCTCCTTTGAAACGGTCTCAGTTACCCAAGGCTGGCCAGGAACTCCTGATCCTCCTGCCTCCACCTCTCAAGCACCAACGGATCTGTTTCTTATTGGTTTGCTATTTCTTATGAAGAAGAGCCACACCCTAGAGCTTGGGCTTGTTTGTGAAACACTGCCATTGTAACCTTTTCATTTTATAAATGGGATGCTGCAATTCTTTGTAGGCCGTTCAACTTTATAAAGTGCTCAGTGTGTAAACAGACTTCTTGAACAAAAGTTACACAGTTAAGTTTAAAAAGATACCTAATTTGGAGACTTCTAACTTGTTTTCTACCTTCATAGCAGTGACTGTGCACCAAATGGAACTCTGTGTATGTCAATTCTTTGATAAGGCGTGACTCAAATAAGTGTACTTTGCATTTTCTTTCTTCACCTGAATTTGTCCCCTTTGGTTGGTAACAGTTTGATTTAAAAATAAATTCTAGTTATTAAGTACATAAAAAAGAAACCCAGAAGCACATTTTTCCATGCACAAACCAGTTATAAATATCAAAAGCGATTCATACACATTTGTATATTTGTGTGTGGATGCAATGTATGCACGTGCAAATGCATGTGCACACCTATGCGTGAGTATGTGGAGGCTAGAAGCTGACACTGTTTTCTTCCTCCATTTTTATTTTTAATTGTGTATATGCATGTGTGTGGAGGGGTTAGATATGCACATGAGTGCAGATGTCTTCGGGGGGCCAGAAGGTGTCAAACCAAACTTGGGTCTTCTGCAAGACCAGTATGTGTTTAATGGCTGAGGCATCTCTCCAGCTCCTCTACCTTGTTATTTTTGAGACAGGGTTATTCATGGGGCCTAGAGATCACCGACCATCTATCTAGGCTTGGCTAGCCAGAGAGTCTTAGCTTTGAGAATACAGAGCTTCCCAGTTTCTACTTCCAGCTCTGGGATTACAGGCATGTGCCACTACAGCCAGCTTTTTATGTGGATGCTGGAGATCCACAGTCAGATCCTTATGCTTATGCAGCAAGTACTTTACCAGGGAACCATCCCCTAGCCCCTCCATCTGCTTTAACATTCATGTATCAGCTACGTTAAGACACTTGGCTCTTGTGTATTATTGTGTATGTTTAATTTCTTTTGATTCTATGTTGGGTATGAGGGCAGGAGATCAAGATTTGTGGGCCAGGCCTGGTGGCACAGACCTGTAATCCCAATTACTCAGGACTTTGAGGTAGGAGGATTGGAAGTTCAAGGCCCGTCTAGGATGTGAGTTCACATTCCGCCTGGGGTAAGACACTGTCTCAAAATTAAAAGTTATAAACTACAAACAAAACCCAGTAAAATAATTTTTTAAAAAGGTAAAAATTAAAAATGGAAAAGGGAGGGGGGCCAGGAATTTAGCCCAGTAGTATAATCCATGTGTAGCGTTCACAATTTCCTAGGTCCCAGTACCAGTCAGTATCTGTTCCCATCCATTTGCTTTTTCTGGCATTCTTGCTCACTTGGTTACATTTACAAAAACTTCTGGCCAGTGATTCAGGTAAATTGTGACAAGGCAGAATTATTTAAAGCATTATAGTTCCTTAAGCCTATGGCTACTTGAACACATTACTGAATTATTCAGCATTCTGATTGACAGCTGTATTTCCAGTAGGCTTTAGTTCTTTTATTCTTCACAGATTTATTTAGTAATGCACAATAAACTTTATAAAACTTAATCAAATTTGGCCGGGTGGTGGTGGCGCACGCCTTTAATCCCAGCACTCGGGAGGCAGAGCCAGGCGGATCTCTGTGAGTTCGAGGCCAGTCTGGGCTACCAAGTGAGTCCCAGGAAAGGCGCAAAGCTACACAGAGAAACCCTGTCTCGAAAAACCAAAAAAAAAAAAAAAAAAACTTAATCAAATTTACAAATAACTATCAAAAATTTGGAGCTGGAAAGATGGCTCAGCAGTTAAGAGCATGTACTTCTCTCGCAGAGGACCTAAGTTTGGTTCCCAGTACCCACAAAAGGCAGCTCACAACTGTCTATAACTCTGGCTCCAAGAGCACTGATGTCTCTGGCCTCTGTGGGCTCTGCACTCACAAGTCCACACTCAGACACACATTCATATGTGATTACAAATGAAAATAAAATCTTTTTAAAGATAGTTATTTTTATTATTATTATTATTATTATTATTATTATTATTATTATTATTGATTCTTTCGAGACAGGGTTTCTCTGTGTAGCCCTGTCTGTCCTGGAACTTGCTCTGTAGACCAGGCTGGCCTTGAACTCAGAGACCTACCTGCCTCTGTGTCTCATTAAAGATACTTATTAATACTGTATCATACCTTTAAATAATAATAATAATAATAATAACTCAGCTAATGTACTTTCAGGGACCTTGCTATGTAGACCAGGCTGGCCTCAAACTCACTGAAATCCACCTGTCTCGTGGCTTCCAAATGCCAGGATTAAAGATATGCACCACTGTACTTGCCCCAATTTTTTGTTTTAATTTTGAGACAGGGTCTCATTATGCAGCCCTGGCAGGTCTAGAACTTTCTAGACCAGGCTGGCCTCTATTCACAAAGATCAGCCTGCTTCTGCCTCCCAAATGCTGGAATTAAAGGTTTGCGCCACCATGCCTAGCTTGGAATCAATCTTGTATTTCAAAAAAGAAAGAGTTGGAGTAGACAGTGATGGCATTAACTGCTGAGGCAATTTGCTAGCTTTGTTCCCTGCAACTGAGTGAGAAATTCTTTCTTGACATCAGAGCCACATCCTCCACCTCCAGGGCTGCTGAATCTTGCACTGGTCAGCATTTGGGGGAAGAGTGGTTGACATGAAGGTAGAAAAGCGTACAGACTGACGTTTTTACAGCTGACTCGCCAGATGGAAGGCCATCCTCCTTATGGACAACTAGCTAACAGAGTTGATAACTAGTTTGAGCTGGACATGGTGGCACACGCCTTTAAAGCCAGCACTCGGAACGCAGAGGCAGGTGGAGCTCTGTGAGGTTGAGGCCAGCTTCGGTTACAGAGCGAATTCTAGGCCAGCCACTGTGTCTGTCCGTCTCTGTCTGTCTCTTTGTGTGTGTCTCTCTCTGTGTCTCTCTCTGTCTCTCTGTCTCTCTGTCTCTGTCTCTCTGTGAGACTGAGGCCAGCTTGGGCTACAGAGGGAGTTCTAGGCCAGCCACAGTCTCAGTCTCTCTCTCTCTCTCTCTCTCTCTCTCTCTCTCTCTTTCTCCCACCTCTCTCCATCTCTCATTCTCTCTCTACCTCTTCCCCCCCAAACACACATATGAAGAAATATATATATATTTTTTGAGACAGGGTTTCTCTGTGTAACAGTCCTGGCTGTCCTGGAACTCACTCTTTAGACCAGGCTGGCCTCAAACTTAGAGATTCACCTGCCTCTGCCTCCCAAGTGCTGGGATTAAAGGCATGCACCACCACTGCCCGGCTGAAGAAATAATTTTTAATGAACTACTTTGATGACTGGAAGAAAGCTGGACTAAATTCAACCAGATAACATCCTGCAAACCATAACTAAAAATCTTCCATTTGTATTCATGATAATCTATTAGACAAGTGCCAATGGGGAAAATGTTTAGCTATTTATGTGCAAGACTCTGAAGAGTGTATTTCACTTCAAGACTAGAACCGGGCATGATTGCATACACTTGTAATACCAGCTTTGGGGAGGCTGAGACAGGAGGGTCAACAGTTCCAGGTCAGCCTGGGCTACATAGGGAATTCTAGATTATTCTGAGCTATACACGCACATACATGCACGCGTGCACACAGACACACACGTACATGCACACACACACACACACACAGGCATGTGCACATGCACACATGCATATACTAAAAAGGATGCAAGAACATGTGTGATAGCTACTTAGAGAGCCAAAGAAGATTCTATCCACACTGAGAAAGTGGTGTGTCTAGAAAGAGAAGTTCCAGGCTATCTGAAGCTGGCTGTTCCCTCCTGGGCATCACTAATTAAGAAGGAGCCTGAGAGATGAGATAACCTTTAGAGAAAGACGGCCTGGCTCTCGAAAAGTCACAGAACCTTGTATTAGTAAGAACGTCTGTTGTAAGCCTTCTTAACACCCTGGAGTTTTCCTGTCAGGAATTTTAGAAAACACTGTAAACCACAGCACTGTTCAATCAATAATGCTTCAGTGCACAGCCATTTCCAAATTCCTTGAATTAAAAACTTTTGAATGTATTCATTCTTTTTTGAGATAAGACATCACTGTGTAGTCCAGGCTGGGCTTGGACTCAACAAACTCCTGCCTCAGCCTCCCAAGTGCTGGGAATTCCAGGCATGTCCCAACACACTCAGCTCCCTTTTACCTTGAGATAGTAGAGTTACAGGACAGTGGGAAGGTGATTCAGACAGGTCCCATGAGCCTTTCACCTCACTTTCCCGAGGCTTCCGTTCCCTATAGTTACCGTGTAGTTTGCAAAGCAGGAAGTTGACACTGGCAAAAGCCATGTGTATATCCTGTCATGTTGTCACATGTATGGGCTTGTATAACTGTCCCACATTTTATTGACCTTTGCAAAGAATCACCTTTTTGTTTGGTTTCTAACTCTTTATCCTGTGTTCAACCTCACGGAGCTCTCTCTTCCCCTCTGAACTAGCTCCCCCTTCTCAATTGTATTTTGTCCTTCCATGTTCTTGAGGTGGGATTAAATGACAGATTGTTAAATTTGTCTCTTATCTACTCTCGGCATCTGTCACTTTAACTTTCTTCTCAGTATTGCTATGTGCCATCCATTTTGATAGCATATTTTTTTTTACTTTTATTCTTACTTAATTCAGCATACATTTTAGGTTCCCCTGAGATTTCCTCTTTGTTTGTTTAAGTGTTAGGTTTAATTTCTAAAGCTTTGGAAATATTCCCATTAGTTTTCTGTTACTGATGACACCACAAGGCAGAGAGCACAATGTATGCTTTCATTGGAATTTGCTAAGGTTTGTCTTATAGCCCAGGGCCTTGGTATGTGTTTCATGGATAGTTGAAAACAAAATCTACTCTGCTGTCATTTGGTTTATTTGGTGTTGATTCCATCCAGTTGGCAGATGGATGTGTTATCATCTTCTGCCTAGCTGTCTATTAATTGTTGAAAGAAAACATTGACATCCTGACTATAGTTGTGGATTTGTCTATTTCTCCTTTCAGTCCTATAATTTTTCTTTTAAGTTTTATTGTATTTTTAATTTGTATGTGTGTATACACATGAATCTGGGTGCACTTGTAGGGCAGAGATGTCAGATCCCCTAGAACTGGAGTTCCAGGACACCACATATGGATGCTGGGAACTGAACTCAGGTCCTCTCCAAGAGCAGGAAGTACTCTTAACCACAGAGCAATCTCTCCAGTCCTTAGTCCTACAATTTTAGATTCATGTGTTTAGCTCCGTGATTTGCAGTATATACACACAGAAATATATATTAACCTTTTGATTATTAAGTAATGCAATAATACTGTATCATTCTTTTCTTTTTTCTTTCTTCCTTTTTTCTCTTTTCTTTTCTTTTTCTCTTTCTTTCTTTCTTTCTTTCTTTCTTTCTTTCTTTCTTTTCGAGACAGGATTTCTCTGTGTAGCTGTCCTGGAACTCAATCTGTAGACCAGGCTGGCCTCAAATGCACAGAGATCTGCCTGTATCTGCCTCCAGAGCACTGAAATTAAATGTGTGTGCTACCATCACCTGGCAGCATTTTCTTTTCTCTGCACTCTATCTGATATTATAGCTGTTCCTACATTCTTTTGATTAATATTTGAATTATATAACTGGTCTGTGTTTTTACTTTCAAACTACTATCATTATATCTGCAGTGTGTTTCTTGTAGACAATATATAGTTGGGCCATTTTTTAAGTGCCCTCTGCTAACCTCTGCATTATAATTGGTATATCACACCATTAAATTGAATATAATTATTGATATGCAAATGCTTAAATTTGAAATTTGCTTGGTTTTCTATTTATTCTCTGCTTTCTGTTTCTGTCTTATTTTTCCTAACTTCCAGTAGGTTATTAGAGTATTGTCTATAATTCCATTTCAAGTGGTAGGTAGTTATTTATTTTATCATCTTGCATAGTTTTCTTTTCTTTCTTTCTTTCTTTCTTTCTTTCTTTCTTTCTTTCTTTCTTTTTTTTTTTTTTTTTTTGGTTTTTCCAGACAGGGTTTCTCTGTGTAACAGTCCTGGCTGTCCTGGAACTTGCTTTGCAGACCAGACTGGCCTTCAACTCGCGGAGATCTGCCTGCCTCTACCTCCCAAATGCTAGAATTAAAGGCATGTGTAACCACCATCAGACTCACATAATTTTCTTATTGGTTCCTCTGGATCGATGGTTCTCAATATGTGGATTGAGACTCCTTGCTGTTACACATCAGATATCCTGTATATCATATATTTACATTATGATTCATAGCATTAGCAAAATTGTAGTTATGAAGTAGCAAGAAAATGATTTTATGGTTGGGGGTCACCACAACACGAGGAACTGTATTAAAGGGTCACAGCATTAGGAAGGTTGAGAAGCACTGATTTAGATAAACTATGTATGTTATGTATATAATGCATTGTCAGTCTTGTGCATTTGACTGATTGTGATCTGCTTGCTTCGTTATTCTGCTAGTTTTTGTATATAAAATTTTATGTCTCAGTCAGGCATGATGGCACAGGCCTACAGTCATACTACTTGGAAGGTTGAGGCAGAGGATCATGACATTAATTCAACATGGGAAAACATGGGAAACTTGCAAAGCCCCACATTTCCTACAGGAGTATTGAGGTAAAGAAACTTGCTTAGGCCCTGGAGAGATGGCTCAGAGGTTAAGAGAACTGGTTGCTCTTCCAGAGGTCCTGAGTTCAATTCCCAGCACCCACATGGTGGCTCACAGCCATCTGTAATGAGATCTGGCACCCTCTCCTGGCCTGCAGGAATACATGGAAACAGAACACTGTATACACAATAAATAAATAAATCTAAAAAAATAAAGAAACTTGCTTAATTTTGTTTGATCTAAATTGATTTGACCACAAAATCTCATAGCCACTATTAATATCTCAAAAGCCAGTAGACTCCACATGATCCAAGTGGAGAGTATAGTTCCTAGGAGACTTTGCTGCCTGTTTCTCTCATATCACAGTATTAAAACTGTATCATTGTGCTGGGTGGTGGCGGCGGTGGTGGCGGCGGCGGCGTACACCTTTATTCCCAACATTTGAGAGACAGAGGCAGGCAGATCTCTGTGAGTTTGAGGCCAGCCTGGGCTACAGAGTGAGTTCCAGGACAGCCAGGACTGTTACACAGAGAAACCCTGTCTTGAAAAACCAAATTGTGTTACTGCTCAAAGTATTTCTCAAGAAAATTATGAAACCCTTAACCTTGACCATGAGAGTTCTTGTCTTAGTCTGATTTTCTGAAAGACAGGCACATGAGCATTAATCTGATGTACAAGGAGAGAGGCAATCTCAGGAAATACTGGTAGGAGAGTTGGAAAGTGATACAAATAAGATAAGGAAGATAAGTGAGGTGTTATTGAACATGTTATAGTTATGGGCAATTGAGGCTCTACCACTGGGGGACCCTAGGAGATACTGTAAAAGCCACCGTGTAGTCATCCAATTTCACACACACACACACACACACACACACACACACACACACACACACACCTGAAGCCAGGAAGCTAGAGTATTTATCTTAAGCTGATCCCAGCCTCATTCTTTGGCACTCAGCTTCTGTCTTGTGTTGGCCATAGCCGAGGGAAAGTGCGCAGGCTGCTAGCCACACGTTCTTGCAGTAGAAGTATTGGTCTTGTGCTGGAAGGAGTGCCAAGGGACTATGAATGGGCCAAAGTCAGTATCTGCCACGTAGCTGAATAATAAGTGTGTTTTCCCTAGTCTCTTCTTGGTGCCGGTGTAGTTAAATATACAACCCTACTAGTAAAATATTTTTGAAAATAAATACTGAAGCAAGCTATTGATTTTTATTTTATTTTTTAAGTCCAAAAAGGCCATCTGAGAATGATCAGATTGGCAGTGGTAAGATGGGCAGGTTGCAGGGACTGATCACTCAAGCTGCAGCCAACACCTCTGGAGTGAAGCAGATGCTATGGAGATGGGCAGGGGTGTGGGGCCACAGACCCAGCGTCTGGGTTGAGAATAGTCCAATGTAGCTGAGAACACATGGCAGCTGATGGCCACAGCAAAGGACAGCTCACTCTGTGCCATAAGCAACATTAGAAAGGTCAAAACTGGGGAGATGGGGACATGGCTCTGTGGGTGAAGTACCTGCCAAGTAAGCATGAGGACTTGAGTTCCAATCCCACGCACCCACTCATGTGGGGATGGGGGGGAAAGATCTAGAGAGACTCATTGGCTGGCCAAACAGGTTCAATGAGAGACCCTGTCAAAAATAAGGTGGAGAGGAATAGAGGAAGACACCTGACATCAAGGTCTGGCCTCCACACATACATACATACACACATACATACATACATACATACATACATACATACATACATACATTGGTGTGTGCATATGTGTGCACGCACACACAGAAACAGAAATGAACAGTGTCCCTAAGGGTGCTTGCACATCTGACAGGAGTCCGGGTAGGCAGTGCTTAGATACAAGGGGACAACGGGCAATGGTAACAGTTACTTGTTCTCAGCAATCGCAGCCTCCACAACGCTCCTGCTAAGACTAAGGCGGGACCCAGAGCCACAGAGGATGCTAGAATGTAGACAGGGTCTCAAGGAAGGGTCT